>NC_085037.1:12336978-12530528 GCF_963692335.1 Osmerus eperlanus
GCACAACCTTCTCTCTCCAAACCACCTCGCCTCCTTCTCCACGCCCCAAAACCTGTATCATGCGGGACAGCGTCTCAATACCAAACTTCCTCTCTCTCTGCCCCCGGTCATCACTTCCTGTTAAATCTGGTCGTTGCCGTGGTGAGCTCTGAGCAGGCTGGTGTGGTTTACTTAGCCTTCCCTGCTGATCCAGGCCTGCAGCCTGATGCCCTCATCTGGTTATTCAGGATGATAATTCATCTCCGCTTCACTGGAGTCTCAACCTGAATAAAACAACGGTGGAGGGAGTTCATTAGAATCTGCCTCAGAATAACATCTTCATGTTTAGGGACACATTTCTGCAATGTAAAAAAAAAAATGAAATCCCTGTTGGGATCAGGGTTATATTTGTAGGAGATGTTTGAGGGGAATCAACGAGAGTGGGATATTCTGGGAGTGGGGTTGTGTCAGTACATGATGTGTTGTGGGGGAGGGGAGGGCAGGTGCGTGGTGACATGAAGAGGGGGATGGAGTGTGTGTGTGTGTGTGTGTGTGTTGGGGTGGACGGTGGGGGGGGGGGGTGTGCTCATACCAGAGAGGAACACAATCAGAGATCTTGAGGCAGCTTTGACATCTTTGTAGAGAGAAGCTTTTCTTTCTCCTGGGTCTTTTGCTTCCTGCTTGGGAGCAGAAAGACATGGTCTTTTGTTGGGGCGTCTGATTAAGCCTGACATTTGCTCGGCGCTAACGAGTTAGCCTCCGTCCAGACAGATGCGGGGATTCTGACAATCGTCAACGATAATAATGAGTGCATGTGTACAACATTTATTTATTTATTACAGAGCGTTTGTACGTGTGTGTGTGTGTAAAGTGTGTATGCCTGTGTGTGTAACGCGCAATGTGTGTGTAAGGTGTGTGTATGTGTGATGTGTTTGGGTGTAGTTTGTGTAATGTTTAATGTACGTGTGTGTATATCGGCAGAGGGAGAGAGGGAGAGACAGAGAGAAACAGAGAGAGAGGGAGAGAGAGACAGAGAGAGAGAGAGAGAGAGAGAGAGAGAGAGAGAGAGAGAGAGGGGGAGAGAGAGAGGGAGAGAGAGAGAGACAGAGAGAGAGAGAGAGAGAGGGAGAGAGAGACAGAGAGAGAGAGAGGGAGAGAGAGACAGAGAGAGAGGGTTAGCGGAGGAGAGGAGCGGCGTCTCCTCCTGTCAGTCTGTCAGAGGGGCGTGTGCTGCGCCGCACACGCACACGCGTGTGCTCCACACGCCCACCAGAGACGAGCGTGTGAGTGAGCATCTGCATATGTAGATGTCTGTCAGCGTGTCTGGAGACGCTGAAGCACTCACCGTGGAGACGCCGGTCTGAGGGGACCGGAGAGATGATGAATGTAGATTGTGTTTACATGGGGGTGAAGGGGTGAAGAGGGGGAGAGAGTGGGGGGGGGGAGTAAATGGGTGTGAATTGGGGAGAAATTGGATAAATGAAGAGAGGGGGAGGGGGTGACGAGAGGAGGAGGGGGGGAGGGGGTGAAGAAATGAATGAAAGTTTGACATAATGAGCAGCGGGTGGCTGTGTGTGTGTGTGAGTGTGCGAGTGTGTGTGAGTGTTTGGGGGGGCTTGGATAAGGGGGCACTGAGGCAGTACGTTTATCAGCTTAAATACAGACATCTGTTACTGAGAAAGATGGTGTGTGTTTGGGAGGGGGTGGGGGTGCCACAGAATGTGTGTTTGTCATTGCGTGTTAGTCAGTGTGTGTGTGTGTGTGTGCGTGTGTGTGTGTGTGTGAAGAGAGGGATGTTGATACAACTCATCAGGGTTCTGAATCCAGTAGCACTACTGATTAATCTGATAGCCATGATGCATCTCTCTATATATATTGCACTTTGGTGGAATTAAACCACACACACAAAACTAGGACACTTTACTACTACCAGGAAAACTAAAATCCCTTCATGATTTTATTCTAAAACCAACTGAACAAACATCACATGACAGGAATATATATCAAGCCTTAATAGCAATAAATAAATACAATGACAGCCTACAAGGAGCCCATTTGTAAATGTTAGGATTGTACCTTCTGAGAAACGATTTGTTATCTACCCGCATCATGAAGAACCATGGCCCTACTACCTGACCCCACCCTGGAGAGCGTCCAGGGTTGGAGACAGGCTAGGCTAGGTAGCCAAGCGGACACACTGGAGACAGGTTCATTGATCCCACATTACCAGCCTGTACAAGTGTGAACATGTCTGTCTCTCTGGGGAGAATTGATTCAGTAACCGATGGACAGAAAATCTGACCAGGCTTTGTGTGTGTTTGTGTTTAAGAGAGATGGAGACAGACAGAGAGAGAGAGAGAGACAGAGAGAGAGACAGAGAGAGAGAGACAGAGACAGAGAGAGAGAGACAGAGAGAGAGAGACAGAGAGAGAGAGACAGAGAGAGAGAGACAGAGAGAGAGAGACAGAGAGAGAGAGACAGAGAGAGAGACAGAGAGAGAGACAAAGAGAGAGACAGAGAAAGAGAGAGAGAGACAGACAGAGACAGAGAGACAGAGAGAGAGACTGAGAGAGAGACAGAGAGAGAGACAGATAGAGAGACAGAGAGAGAGACAGATAGAGAGACAGAGACAAAGAGAGCAAGAGTGAGACCAAAGCATGTGTTGTGTAGCTAGACTGTAACTGTGTCTTTGAGCGCATTTGGTTTGTATTTATTTTTTTGGGCCAGCATTTACTGATCTGTTTCTATCTTTGCGTTCTGCGCGTCACACTCTCTCTCTCTCTCTCTCTCTCTCTCTCTCTCTCTCTCTCTCTCTCTCTCTCTCTCTCTCTCTCTCTCTCTCTCTCTCTTGTTTATCTGTCTGATTGCATTTTCAACGTCTTTCTATCTCTGTCTGATTTCATCTGTTTCCACCTGTGTGTCTGCGGGTCCTGGGAGAGCAGGTGTATTTATTTAAGTGAGTGTCTTGATGTTAGTGTGTCTGTGTGTGATGAGGAGGGAGAAGCAGAAGAGAGGGGGATGGGGGATGGGATGGCAGGTTGATTATGGTCGCAGGTCTCGTTGCCTAGAGACGGCGGGGGACGAGGGATGCCAGGTTGCTAGGTTACGGCGCGATGCAATGACCAGCGCTGTGTGATGGAGCGGAGGCGAAAAGGGAAAATTGTCTTTGTGCCCCCCCCCCTCCTCCTCTCTCCCTCCCTCTGCTTCCACTTTCCCTCTCTGCCTCCCTCCCTCCTCTCTGCCTCCCTCCCTCCTTTCTGCCTCCCTCCCTCCTCTCTGCCTCCCTCCCTCCTCTCTGCCTCCCTCCCTCCTTTCTGCCTCCCTCCCTCCCTCCTCTCTGCCTCCCTCCTTTAAATGCTCTGTAAAGATCCAGAGAGGGCCCTTGTTGATGCATCTACTGTTCACAGTGTCTGCGTCTCTGGCAGACGGGCCGAGTGGATTTAGAGAGCAAACAGACGACAGAAAGGTATCACCCTCGTATCTCCAGCGATATGAGGGCCACCAGCGACGAGACGGAGGAGATTACGAGCCGTTCTCTGTCTCAAAGAGGGCAAGAAGAAGAGAGAAAACCGTGATTAAACCACCCCGTCCAGTCACCCTTCCTCCTCCTAGCCTCCCTCTCTCTCCCTGCTAGCATATTTCTCCTGGTTTATGTGTTTATGGGGGTGGGCGCCTGGGGGAACAGGAGACTGGGGTCAGGCATGGGGGAGGGTTTTTTTTTTCCACTGTGATTTGATTGGATAATCTATGGCTTTAATATCTCCTAATCCCAGTGAAATCCTCCCCCTGGCATCACAGAGGGAAAGATTACCCCTGTGTGTGTGTGTGTGTGTGTGTTCACGTCCATGTGAACAAGAGAGTGAGTACACATGCAAGGTTGCCAGAACCAGGGAGTGTCTGTGTGGACAGAGTCTGTGAGCGCTCTCTGTGTTTGGTTTGTATGTCAAGCATTAAAGTGGGCTGCTTCTGCTGTGATACCAAAATGAAGATGGGGGAGAAAGTGTGTGTGTGGGGGGGGGGGTTGGGCTATGTTGTGTACAGTCTGAACACCCAACAGATATTTGTAGCTGATGGTCCCATTGTAGCTGGATTGTAGCTGGATTGTAGCTGGTCCCAGTGTAGATCAGATGGTCCCAGTGTAGATCAGATGGTCCCAGTGTAGATCAGATGGTCCCAGTGTAGATCAGATGGTCCCAGTGTAGATCAGATGGTCCCAGTGTAGATCAGATGGTCCCAGTGTAGATCAGATGGTCCCAGTGTAGATCAGATGGTCCCAGTGTAGATCAGATGGTCCCAGTGCAGCAGAGTATTCACACAGCTCTTGGGAGGTGGTAGTTTTTCTTCTTTGTTTCTCTCACGGACACACACACACATAAAATCCCGCTACCTCTCAACCTAGAAGCTCCTCCACATCCTCCTCCATTTGTTTTCCCTCTCCTTCATCCTGTCTCTCTCTCTCTCTCTCTTTCCCTCTCCTTCATCCTGTCTCTCTCTCTCTCTTTCCCTCTCCTTCATCCTGTCTCTCTCTCTCTCTCTCTTTCCCTCTCCTTCATCCTGTCTCTCTCTCTCTCTCTCTTTCCCTCTCCTTCATCCTGTCTCTCTCTCTCTCTCTCTCTTTCCCTCTCCTTCATCCTGTCTCTCTCTCTCTCTCTCTCTCTCTCTCTCTCTCTCTCTCTCCTCCACACGTTGTTCGGGGCAACCTTGTTTACCTGCTGTGGATCTCGTCGCGGGGTTGCCATGGCGACCGCTATGCGAGAGAGAGAGAGTAGCGGGGGGAGGAGAGGGAGGGGGGTGGGGGGTGGGGCGGGCTTTCGTCAGAGGGAGCAGGGCTGGTTGCCGTGCCGATCTGGAGTGGCGTCGCAGCCTTGATGGCCTCCCCTTCTACGAGTCCCTCTCTTGGATATTCTAATACCAATCTCCTCCGCCATCTGCTCCCTTATCGACACGGCGGTGGCTCTTCCTGAACTGGGATGCTGATAGCCCCGCTCAGGGGTGGAGGGGGAGACGACTGGCAGATCTTTTTTGTCCAGGCACCCTGTTAGGTCCTTGTTCATCCACGACAAGGAGAGTATTCACGTGCAATTGTGTTACGTTTGAATTTGTCTCTTTTTGTTCTAGATTTTATTAATTGGTTGATTCTAGGATTCTTTTGAGGAGTTTTATAAAATCCCTAAATCTAAATCTCCTAATTTAGATTCAGAATATCCTTCTCGTTCCATGTACTGGCTGTAAGAACAGACTGTAGCATGCAGGAACATGTCTGTTGAGTGATTTCAAGCATGGTTGACAGGCTTCTCGTCAACCTCTCAGTCTGTCAGCTTCTTAATTGGTGTAATCAATGGGAGACTCTCTATGTGAAGACACAGGATCTGCAGCTGGGGAGAGGAGGTGAAGGAGAGGGAGGGGGAGGAGTATGAGGGCAGGAGGATGAGGGGAGGAGGAGGGGTAGAAAGATGCAGAAGGAAGGTGGGGGGAGTGGGAGGAGATGGAGGAGGTGGAGAAGGAGGAGGAGGAGAGAGGGAGGGAGGAGGAGCTGGAGAGGAGGAGGAGAGAGGGAGGGAGGAGGAGCTGGAGAGGAGGAGGAGAGAGGGAGGGAGGAGGTGTTTGTGCATGCTGGGGGTTTGCAGGAGGCCCCATCTCGTCTCTGATCAATACTGTCTTTCGGTGACCGATCACAGCTAATCAATCAGATCCTTGGGATCATTGGCTGGCTTAAATGTCACCGGCTCCATAATTAAGACCTTCATTAAAACCCACTCCCCCCCCTCCTCCTCCCCGCCTCCCTTCATCCCTCCCTCCTTCTCAAGCCCTCCTTATCTCCTTTCCTCCCTCCCTCTCCTTTCTTCTACCTTCCCCTCCCCCCTTCCCCCATGCTCACCAGGCCAGTGGCGTATTCAGTGTAATACGGATTGTGACAAATAATAGAAGACAACTGTTGAGAGGTGGAAAAGACGTTCCCTGCGATCTGATGCTTGTGAAGCGCTAAAGGTCGCCCAATACTTTCAGTCACTCTCATCTCAGTTTCTCTGTTTTTATTCATCCTACCTATCTCTTCCCTTCGTTCTCTCTCTCTCTCTGTCTCTCTCTTTCTCTCTCAGGCTCAGAATCTCTCGCTCATTCTAATCCTGTGTGCTTCTGTAATCCAGATTAGCCGGCGAGCATTCTTAATCTTATCACTTCCCCAATCCTGCGTGGGTGTGTGCTTTTCCTGGTTTTAGATAAGGGTGCTTCAGAAAGAGAGACGGAGAGAGGGAGAGAGGGAGAGAGGGAGGGAGGGAGGGAGGGAGAGAGAGAGGGAGAGAGGGAGAGAGGGAGAGAGGGAGAGAGGGAGAGAGGGAGAGAGGGAGAGAGGGAGGGAAATGTAAAAAGAGACAGTTGGGGCGGAAGACAAAGTGTGACAGGACCACCCACAGAGCCAGTCTAGTAGATATGAAGGGAAGGAGGGAAGGAGAGAGAGAGAGAGAGACAGAGACAGAGACAGAGACAGAGACAGAGACAGAGAGAGAGAGAGAGAGACAGAGAAGAGACAGAGAAGAGAGAGAGAGAGAGAGAGAGAGAGAGAGAGAGAGAGAGAGAGAGAGAGTCAGAGAGTCAGAGAGAGTCAGAGAGAGTCAGAGAATAGACAGAGAAAGATGAAGAACAAGACATGTTCTGTGTCCAGCACACAGACCCGAGCTTCCCTTCCCCGGCTCCCTGGACGTTTCAGGATCGATTTAAATGTTTTATTGTTTGCCTACAAATCATGGAATGAGTTCTCTCCGTCTCTCTGATCTTAAACACAACCCTCCAAGGTCACTCAGGTCCACTGTGCTGTAGCTTCTGGACGTGCACAGGTCACGGTTGAAGCACAGGGGTGATGGTGCTCTTGGTGTTGTAGCCCCGCAGACTCTGGAAGGAGAAGGTCTGGCTAGAATGTCAGGCTGGCTCCGACACTTCCTGTTTTTACATCCCGTCTTCAAACACCTCCTCGTTCCTTTTAACTCACCATGAGAGTTGCCTCTCTTTGTCTTCCGGTTTTGTCAAACTGATCTTTAGTGTTTGCCTTGTCATGTTTTATGGCTTTGTCTAATTTGATTGTGCAGCACTTAAGGCAAACATTGTTTTTAAATATTCTTTATAATTAAATCAGACTTTGACTTTGACTATGTACCTGTTAGCTCTCAGACAGGCATGCTGTACCTATCATTATCTTGTTTTACCACCTGGAATGTTTTGTCATTTGAAATATTCTTATTGTGATTTTCATTGCAGATGAATCGTCCGATCCAGGTGAAGCCAGCAGACAGTGAAGGCAGGGGGGGTAAGAGACACCTGTAACACACACACACATAATACACACAAACACACACTCTCTGTCTCTATGTCTCTATATCTCTCTCACACACACACACCTGTTCAAACAATAATTGAAGAAAATGGGGGGGAGAATACTGTTCAAACACCTTTTCCACACAACCGGCCCCCACACAATCAACCTCAAGTTTGATTTGTAAAAAAAAACAAGCGAATCCACCTGGCCCTACACTTGCCCAAACACCTGTTATAGCAGTTCTATATATACCGCACCCCCCTCTGTCACGTCTTGCCCTACCCCCAATAACCAATCAGACGCCTTTGTGAGCGACGACCGGAAACATGAGACTGATTTTGATTGGTGTTGTCATGGCGCTGCCTGTCAGGCTGTATAGAGGCTGACAAGCGTCACAGCCAGATGCTCTCTGCTCTATGTTCCTGGTGCTGCCCCCTGGTGGCCAATATTGGAACGGCAGAAATCACACAATGGGAATGACTACAAAGGCAGAAACATACAAATGTATGCGATAATGAGGGAAGGGTTTGTGAAATGTTTAATGTGTCAACGTGTTTATCTGGGGTTGATTAAATAAGAATCATAACCTTTTTGAACCTCTTATCCTTTTCCCTCATCCGGGTGGATTTCCTTCACCTATCCATCCTCTCCGCTCCATTCCTCCCTCCCGTTCTGCATCTCCTGCATCGCTCCCCGTCTCCCCCCTCCTCCTCCTGTCTCCCCCCCCTCCTCCTGTCTCCCCCCCTCCTCCTCCTGTCTCCCCCCCCTCCTCCTCCTGTCTCCCCCCTCCTCCTCCCCCACTCCCCCCACTCCTCCTGTCTCCCCCCCTCCTCCTCCCCCACTCCCCCCCCACTCCTCCTGTCCCCCCCCCCTCCTCCTGTCTCCCCCCCCTCCTCCTCCTGTCTCCCCCCCTCCTCCTCCTCCTGTCTCCCCCCCCCTCCTCCTCCTGTCTCCCCCCCTGCTCCTACCCCCTCCTCCCCCTCCTCCTCCTCGTCTTGCCCCCTCTCTACCCTTCACCTTAGAAGACAGGAAGTTGTTTGTGGGCATGTTGGGCAAGCAGCAGTCAGACACGGACGTGAGGAAGATGTTCGAGGCGTTCGGCAGCATCGAGGAGTGCACGGTTCTCCGCGGGCCAGACGGAACCAGCAAAGGTAACATCGGGTCACCTCTCTTGTCTGCAGAGCCGGTCTCTCTCCGGGTGTTTGTGGTGTTTAAGCTGGCGGACAGCCCTACCCCGACACCTCTCATATGCTGAAGACTGGAGTTGCTGGACAGTCTCTGCTTGATGAGTCTCACACCTCATTGTTTGACCTACTGTCACATTTGGTAGTCATATGTTGATAAGTCAGGGTCAAGATGACTAAATGACTAAATGTAAGATGTGGTCTGATTGGTTGTTCTCCTGGTAAAATTTAAAAATCTAATATTTAACTTCAACCATTCTTGCTGATTTAACAGAGTGAAATAACTGAAATTCCACCATATTTGGACACAGTATATATTAACCCTGTCTTCGGGGCACATCGTTGTGTTTACCCAATTTGACCTGATACAAAAACAAATAAAAAGCATTTTCTTTTAACCTTCGCGATGTGGGGGGTCTGAGACAGCCCGACGGTTAAAAGAAAATGCTTCACTTTGTTTTTGAAATGCGGTAAAGTTGTCGCAATACGACGGTGGGTCACAATGACTGATGGGTCAGAATGACCCGAAGATAACACAAGGGTTAAGACACAGTCCAGTTTTACTCCTCTTACATTAGATATAGGGGCATAGTTTTGGTTGTTTGGCCCAAATAAATAGATAAAAACCTACCTGCACACAACCCAGTGGTGAAGACACTAGCGCTGTCTTCAAACTTGGATGACAAAACATCCACATGATCAACCGTCGACTCAAAGCATGTCACTCAGAGCCACTGAAACAGCAATGGTTCTGGCGTCCCTACATCCCCAACCCCCCCCCCCCTCCCCCCCTTAGAACCCGTCCCGACTGGCCCGTCAAATCACAGACAGCCGCAGCCGTCCAATCAGGATCGGACTCATCGGCGGGGTCAACAACGGGCATGCGTACGTCACACGGCTGCGCCCACGCACCGTGAACACCAGCGCTAAATATCCTCTGTTTTGTTGTATGGGGCATGACTAATGATGCTGCAGGCTTTATGGGTCAGAGCTAATGACGCGCTACATGCTTTATGAGCTGTGAGTGATGGAGCTGTGAATCCTGTGGACCACAGTTAATGATGTAGCCAGAGCTGGCCATGTGTGGGATGTAAGATGATTCTTAATGTATTTATATAGGGCACAGGCCTGGGTTACAGTGCTGTCTTGTAGAAGGCTACGTGTGTGTGTGTGTGTGTGTGTGTGTGTGCGTGTGTGTGTGTGTGTGTGTGCGTGCGTGCAAGCGTGTGTATGTATGTCAGGTCTGATGATCTTGTGTGTTGAGTTCTGTAGGGCGTTTGTCAGTTTGGATGATCATGTGTGTTGTGTTCCGTAGACTGTGTGTGTCAGGTCTGATGATGGTGTGTGTCTGTGTCTGTGTGTGTGTGTGTGTCAGGTCTGATGATGGTTTGTTGTGTTCCGTAGGGCGTGTGTGTGTGTGTGTGTGTCAGGTCTGATGATGGTTTGTTGTGTTCCGTAGGGTGTGTGTGTGTGTGTGTGTGTGTGTGTCAGGTCTGATGATGGTTTGTTGTGTTCTGTAGGGTGTGTGTGTGTGTGTGTGTCAGGTCTGATGATGGTTTGTTGTGTTCCGTAGGGTGTGTGTGTGTGTCAGGTCTGATGATGGTGTGTTGTGTTCTGTAGGGTGTGCGTTCGTGAAGTACCAGAGCAACTCAGAGGCCCAGGCAGCCATCAGCGCTCTGCATGGGAGTCGCACCCTCCCGGTCAGTCAAACCAGACACACACCACAAACACACATGTACACACAGTCCATAGACTGACACACACACACACACACACATTCACACTCACACACCTTAAATCCTCATTTAGACACTTACTCACGCATGACTCATCTACAGTTTAACCCTGCCACACACAGACAGCTCTCCTCCACACACACACAGACATCTCTCCTGCATACACACATCTCCTACACACACACACACACACACACATCTCCCTCATGCACGTCTCCCACACGCGCACACACACAGACACCTCTCCTGCATACACACATCTCCTACACACACACACATCTCCCACACACACACACATCTCCCACACACACACACACATCTCCCACACGCACACACACACACACGTATCTCGGCAGAGCAGAGCTGTGGTGGAACGTCTCGTCTGTGTTATAGGTTACCTAGTCTCCTGTCCTCTCTTCTTCATCCTAATAAACCTTCACCCCTCTCCACCTCTCCTTCTCTCTCCATCACTCTGTCTCCCTCCCTCCCTCCACCCACACCACCTCTCCCTCTCTCTCCATCGCTGTCTCCACCCCTCCCACCCTTCCTCTCTCTCCCTCTTTCCGTCCGTTCCTCTCTTCCTCTCTCTCCACGCCTTTTCTTCCCTTTATCTCTTGCCCCTCCCCGCTCCCCCCTCCTCCCCCTCCACAGGGAGCCTCCTCCAGTCTGGTGGTGAAGTTTGCAGACTCGGAGAAGGAGAGAGGGATCCGTCGCATGCAGCAGGTTGCGTCCCAGCTGGGGGTCATCAGCCCGATGACCCTGCACCTCGGGGCTTACAACGCCTACACGCAGGCTGTGAGTCTGCCCCCTGCCTCCCCCGACGCCTCCTAATACCCCCTCCTAATACCCCCCCCCCCCACACACACACACGATCACAGTATACAAGTCCTCCTGGTGGTCTGTGTTCTTCAAGAACAAATGGATGATCTGATCTCTTTCTCCCTCTCGCCCTCCCTCTGTCTGTTCCTTTCTGTCCTAACCTCTCCTTCATTCTCCTCCTCCTCTCCTCTAGTTGGTACAGCAGCAGTCCTTGGTCGCCCAGTCCGCCTATCTGTCTCCTGTTGCCACGGTAGCGGCTGTGCAGATGCAGCAACTGGCCGCCCTCACCCCCAGCAGCATCATCGCCTCCCTCGCTCCCTCCTCAGGTAAGGCCTACCTCTGCTTCACCCCCCCCCCCACTCCCTCACCTCACCCCCCTCACCCCCCCCACTCCCTCACCTCACCCCCCCCCCACTCCCTCACCTCACCCCCCCCCACTCCCTCACCTCACCCCCCTCACCCCAACCCTCACCCCCTCCTCAGGTAAGGACTACCCCTTCCTGCCTTCCTACATCCCTCCCCACCCCAGCTCACTCCCTCACCACACCCCCCTCTTCCCCTCCTTACGGAAGTATCGTCTTACGCCCCTTCCCCACTCACCCTTCTCCCCCCTCCTTACCCCCAACCCTCACCCCCTCCTCAGGTAAGGACTACCCCTTCCTGCCTTCCTACATAATAATAATAAGACTTTATTTATATAGCACATTTCATACAAGAATTGCAGCTCAAAGTGCTTTACATAAAATCAATAAAAACAATATTATAAGTAATAAAAGTAATAAAACCCTTCTGAACACAGGCCGCAGTCTTTGCGGTAATGAGAGCAATCCAGAACCTCTCCCCCTCCCCTCCCCCCACCCATCTCCCCCCAACCACCCACCCTCCCCCTCCCTCCCCCCACCCATTTCCCTCCCCCCACCCACCCACCCTCCCCCTCCCTCCCCCCACCCATCTCCCTCCCTCCCTCCCCCACCCATCTCCCTCCCCCCACCCTCCCCACGACCACCTAGTGCTCTCATCCTGCCGCTCTCCTCTTCCAGTGTATTTATGCCTGTTTGCATCCCTGTCCCTGTGTCGGTTGGACAATATCTCCAGGGACCAGCACCCCGCCCGCCATCGCGGCCCCCCCAGTGCCTGCCCTGCCTCCACCAATCGCTGTCAACAGCTACCCCACCGTCCCAGCGCCACCCAATGGACAGTCAGCGCCCGAAGCCCTTTACACCAATGGGGTTCACTCTTACCAAGGTACCCTGCTCGTTTCACTGCACGCAGGAAAATAACACCCAACGTGCTTATTGCGTGATTGAAACGGTTTGTTTTTGCGTGTGAACATACATGTTATGTGTTTCCCCCCAGCCCAGAGTCCTGTCCTGGATCCCCTCCAGCAGGCTTATACAGGCATGCAGCACTACACAGGTGAGACTGCAGCCTGGTCTCTCTCCCCCCTCCTGGGTCTGCCTCCTCCGTGGGTCTGTTCTGAAGCGGGGAGACGCTCACAGACACCTGTCTGGTTATCAGGTTACCGCTCTACTGAGGGCATTACTGGAGAATGTACTGGCAGAGTCTGTAATCTGTCGATCGGACTTTGGAGTCTGAAGTCTCTCCCTGTCTCTCTCTCACTAGTTCTCAATGTTAACCCTTTTCTCTTTGTATCTCTCTCTCCCTCTCTCTCTCTCTCTCTCTCTCTCTCTCCTGCTGGTCCTGTATGTTAACATGTTGTCGCCCGCCCACAGCTACCTACCCTGCAGCGTATGGGCTGGTGGGCCAGCCGTTCCCGCACCAGCCAGCCCTGGTGGCCCAGCAGCACCAGCAGCCACAACAGCTGCAGCAGAGAGAAGGTGAGCACTCCTCCTCTCCTGTCCCCTCCTCTCCCCTCCACCTCCTCTCCTCTTCTCTCTCCTCTCTCCTCTCCCCTCCTCCTTCTCTCTTCTCTTCTCCTCTCCCCTCCTCCTCTCTTCTCCTCTCTCCTCTTTTCTCTCCTCTCCCCTCCTTCTCCTCTCCCCTCGTCTCCCCTCCTCCTCCTCTCCCCTCTTCCTCCTCTCCCCTCCTACTCCTCTCCCCTCGTCTCCCCTCCTCCTCGTCTCCCCTCCTCCTTTCTTCTCCTCTCCCCTCCTCCTTCTCTCCTCTCTCCTCTTCTCTCTCCTCTCCTGTCCTCTTCTCTTCTTGCCCTCACCACTCCTCCTCCTCCCCTCTCCTTGCATCCTCCTCTCCTCCTCCTAGACTCACTCTGGTAAACGTCAAGGTCTTTTACTGGACTGATTTCATGTATTTATTATTTGTACACTTCAAGAAGTGGATAACCGATCCCTGTTGAACATTGTGAGAAGTTTCTAACTTTTCACCTTTCTTTTCCTGTCCTGTCGCCTCCCCTATCCTCCCTTCCCCTCTGTTCCTCCTCCCCTCCCCTCTCCCCAGGTCCAGAGGGCTGTAACATCTTCATCTACCACCTGCCCCAGGAGTTCACAGACTCGGAGATGCTCCAGATGTTCCTGCCCTTCGGCAACGTCATCTCCGCCAAGGTCTTCGTCGACCGCGCCACCAATCAGAGCAAGTGCTTCGGTGAGTGACGAGCGACGAGGAGAGGCGAGGACTGTGCCTGGAACCTCGCTCCCGGTGTCAGAACGTCCGGATGTTTTTCTCTACGCTTCCTGATCCGTGTATCTTCTTGTCGTTGTGTGGCTCCGTCAGGTTTCGTGAGTTTCGACAACCCGTCCAGCGCCCAGACCGCCATCCAAGCCATGAACGGCTTTCAGATAGGCATGAAGAGACTGAAGGTGCAGCTGAAGAGGCCTAAGGATGCCAACCGGCCCTATTAGGGGCATCTGAAACCGCAGAGGGGGGTGAGTACCAGGAGGAACAGGGGGGAGAGGGAGGGCCAGGGAGGGGGAGGGAGGGAAGGAGGGGGGTGACAAGCCGGGTGATGGGTGTGTGAATGGATTGGCTATGGAGGGAGTGGAGGGTTAGTCCCGGGGTGATGTTGCATCATCTTTCTGTCAGGTGGAAATAAACAAGTGAGTCACCCATGATGGAAATAGGTTAGAGCTAGAATCAGGCACCTTGTGTAATTACTAGAGACAGGATGTTTAAGATTGACGTAATTCGTATACTGTTTGTTTAGCGTCAAGTGTTCTATGATAGGGTTGCAGACAGAAATTATTCGTCATTAATTTAATTTTTTACTTTTCATTTATTGTTTTTGTGATGTGTCATGTGTCATTTTCCTGAAAAAAAACATCAAAACATCTCAAGACTTTCCCGTCCATACATATATCCTGGAGACCGCATCGCTATGGCTACGGTTGCCTAGCAACCGCTAAATCCTCCCCCCCTTCCTCTCACAGTTGTAAGTTAATTGGCCTGTGTTGGTTGCTGTGGCGATATTGCCTGTGGTGGTTGCCATTAGCAATTTTATTTTGGGCCGTTGCCTTGATTCCCCATGCTCTAATGCATGGCGAGTTGCTGTGGCGACCATGAACTGTGTTTGGTGCGTTGTGTTTCCTCTTTTATTTGTCCTGGTTTTATCCTTGCAAACACTGATCAGTAACTGTCAATATACCACAGATTTTGTAAGCAATTGATTATCATGACATTCTTTTTGCCTCGTTGATAAATATTCCGCTGCCCAGAGCAACAGTAACAATAGACGATAAATCTAATTCTATATTTCCTTTGGAGGATTTTTTGTTTGATTAGTTTATTTTTCGTTGTTTGTCATGATTATCATTCTTACATATCCCCCATGTTTAGTTGGTTTGGTGTTTTAGTTTCGGTGAGTGCAAGGTTTCTGTTCAGCTGTAATTTAATCCAAGTGACTTTGACCTTGTGCTTGAACTCTGTTTGGTTTCACTGTGCATAATGTGTGCCCCAGTGAGTGGGTGATAAGATCTGTATATTTATACGTGGGTGTGTGTTTGCGTGAAGGTGTGTGCTTGTGTGTTTGAGCGTGTGTGTGTGTCAGCTGTGTGTGTGTGTACTTGTCTGTGTCTGTAGATCCAAATGAAAGTATTGGACGTGCGAAGTCTGAAACTCTAACCTTGTTCAGAAGGTTCTGAGGATCCCTGGGTTGTGACGCGTTCTGTTGACTGAGGAACCTCATTCCTCTCTAGGAATTCTGGGTCACCAACGACTTATACCAGCCATGCTAACCAACCCCAACACAGACGTTTAGCTGTATGCGACCTTACGCACACAGTACTGGATCATTTTATAGGATTATTTGGACCGCCCAGGCAACATGAGATCTTTAACCCCATGGTTTGGTGCATAAGAGGGTCGTCTAGTGACATTCGAGCACCGCGATGGCTAAAAAAAATAATAACGATTGATTATACCCAGAATTCCTATTGTGCATGTTCTCAATATATTTATATGCCTGCCACAACGAGACGAGAATCGTATCTGGTGCTAGGACGTGCACACACCAGCAACAGTATGGTTTTAACCGTGTGAGTTGCATGGGACTCCAGGCAGTGCTTGTATAACAAAGCTAAAAATAAAAAATAAACACGAAGGCGTCTATGAGAGTGTTAGACATGGGTTATGCAGCTCTATCTAACACAGTTATCAAGAGCTTTTCTGTTTTGGTTATTTATGGAACCTGGCGTTTCGGAGGACGAAATAATCACCTTCTCTTGATTTCTTCTCTCTTTCCTCTCAGGGAAAACGTGTAAGAATTCAATCAAGAAAACCACTTGGGATGTCCCAGCCTTTTGGTTGTATCGCCAACCATATAGCACAGCAACAACACTTCACACACGGGGAAAAAAATAAAGGAATATATTGTATGTATCTGCAAAAATAACAACAACGCCAGATGTGTTGGTGACTCTGGTGTCCCTATACTCTATAGCTGGATACCGTCCGATTATGTACATATACATCTCTTCTACTGCCAGCCACCAAGGTCTACATGAAGAAGCATATCACTGGTTTTATTCTACTAAAAACAGGGTTTTACTGTATAGTGTGATTTGTGGTCCATAAAACAAAAGCAAATAAGGTATGAGGATAGGAAAGAGGGATGGTAACTTTATTGAAGAAAAAAAAAAGAAAATACTATTCTGTATGATTATACCATTGGTAAAATTGTTATGTAGAGTTAGTTTATTATTTAAAAGTAAATTAAAAGAAAGGGGAGATTGGGAGGGGGGGTGATTCCGCTGGAAGAGAACTACATTTCTTTTCACTTGTAAATACCTTGGTTTTCAATGAAGTGAAAGAGACAAACCTTTGTGAGTTTTAAGATTCTCTGCTACCACTACTTTTAGTATTGGCTTAGTGCGAGGGAGGGCTGGGAATTTTGTATCTTGATTTTTTACGTTTAATTTATTTGTTAATCAATCGATGAAGGAGGCGACATGGCAATTTTTTATTTTAGAAAATTTAGGATTCCAGTGGTCTGCAAGACCATGGATACACTTATTGTAGAGTTTTTAATTACATAAATGTACTTATGGGGGGGAAATCATTATAATGTTTCTTTATTTATTCTCTACAATTGCTGTTTTAAAAATATGTCTTTAATGAAATAAAGTACAATTTAGAAAATGTGTTTGTGTTTTGAGAGTGTATATCTAGGACACGCCTGGTGTTGCTTGGCACCTTACGGAACATGTTTAAAACAAACGGACAAAACGGTACAAGCAACCTCAAGCTCGTTTGATCCTGGTGAATAGGTAAGATACTACAGGACACAGTGGCGTTTGCTGCCCTCTACAGGATCTAAGAAGCACTGTAGAACATCCTAAAAAGCAGGAACTGGAGGAGTTTAGATAGGAAGAAGCCTGGAGCTGTGGCCTTCCTCCACACCTGAACGTGTTTTTTCTGACTGCGATAGCTGCGGGAGACCGTTCAATCAGAAAGATTCCGTGTCTCCGTCAACTGCAATTCTCTGCAGTCTCAAATACAGTGGAAAGGTTGTGTTAGCCCGTCTAAAATCACACTAATACAGTAACTGTGTGTGCTTTATTTGAAATCCCCCAAAACACACCTCTACTAAGGTGATTTGGGCTTGGCAAGATGAGTTTGAACATGTCCGAACTCTCTTTTCGCATGCCGTAGGTCGTCACTTTAAATAGCTAGATCCCCGCCCCGCCCCTTACCTACCCAGTATCCTACCATCCCCAACACGCAGTCCCGTTGAACTAACCGGGCTGACGCCTTTTCTCTGTACAGCCATTTAGTTTTCAAAGCTGGCATAAAAGTAAACTATATATTTTTGGGTTTGTGCACCTACTGAGCATCTACCCAAGACGTGTAATTTAACAGGAAATCAAGCACAGAAAAGCCTTTTTGATTTGAGAATGCACAGACTAGGCGTCAGAGTTACCGGATCATACAGTCCTTGATAGCGGAATCCAGATCGTTTTTCACCGATCAACAGGTTGGATCTTTGATGCTTCGTCGACGGTGCACAACAGTGACACAAAGGGAGTGTACGGAGGTGTTTCAGAAACGGCATTAATCTGGTATACCGCGGTGCCATACCTGAGAAAAACACGGACAGGTATGTACATCTGACTGACCATCATTATTTTGAAAAGTTTGGCGTCATTTACTTGTCGTTTGTTACTTGTTTTATCAGATATTTCCGTAAAAAAATAAGCTTACGCCACATCAAAATAAATAAAAATTGTCCAGTCAAATGTGTCATCTCCGATATGCGCAGATCATTCATTTGACTAAATACTATGCTCCAGTTTGTCTGCTTATCCACCAGTGTTCACACACGAGCCTTTCCTAGCCCACCTCGCGCTATAATTAGTTTCAGAGGTCCAGTAGGTTGACAGTGAGTTATCATAAGAAATGGGACACATGAACGTGTTTGTATAGCCTATGACTTCAAAATGTGGTCGCATCCACCGTGGGGTGCTAGCAACTGTTACGAACGATGAAATAATTATTCAAATATAATTTGCACTGAATGAAAATCATATAGGCCACGAGCAGTGGGCTGATCTCGTGGTTTGTTTGTTAAAGAACGTACCGCGATAAACGAAGGTCACGCTTTGAGGCTCAACCATCACATGTTTGAGTATTTCATGTAAAAGAAACTAAATACTCTGTATCCTGTTCGATAGAAAACGACGATGCGTAGACCCCCCAACCCGCCGAAAGTTAAAGCCGGAAATGAAGGCAACATTGTTTCTCTCAAATGCATTTTCGCAGCAATAAAAAAAGTGGCCTTCCTGGTTCCTTTTACGTTTTCTATTTGACACAGTTGCGTTTTTTTTTGCAAATCTGTGGGAAAACGTTTCCTCCACAGCCAGGCCTTTTATTCCGCTATGTCCGGGAGCCTCCCATAGTTGCGAGTTTATCTACCCACTCTTGAAATTCTTTACGCCAACAGCGTACCATAAAAACCCATGTCTGTGTGCCGAGACTGATGACCTGAATTCGCTTCTCCTCCGAACACAACTAAAGTCATGCCCCACTTAGTTTTTGTTTTCTCACCTTCAGTTTTTTATTTTTGTAATATATTTTTAATTCACTCAGCCTTCCAATCAGCACCGCTCAGAACCCGACCCTGTTATATAGGTATTTATCGAAATTTCAAACCCTTTTAGTCTGTGTCCCTCTGGGCTGTGTGTGCCAACAACGCCCAGTTATAATCCATATTACGGAACTTCAACACACACACCAGCTCGGCAGGAATGACGTCACACCTTTCCCACCAAGCATGCCTCCCAGTTTACAGGTATACCATCACCTATAGACCTTCCCTCTGATCTCACGAACCGTACTCCCATTTTGTATCTGACACAAACAGGAGTGTGCTTTGTGTTCTTTGCCATCGGGTTTAATGGTGAGTACAGTTAGTACAGCTCTCACATCTCATGGGAACAAAAAGCCTTCTGGGAATTTGAGTTTCTAGTTACTACAGTCAGACAAACCCTCTGTTCAACTGTCGTGACAAAAATCACAGATTCCCCTCCAGTGTCAAGTGGCACATTTTGGGCACCTTGACACAAAGTTCCTCTGACTCATGTTGAATAGGCCTGAATCTTTGCTTTTACAAGGCTTACATCATCTGTGGTGTCAGGTGTTTTGAAGAATGGGTTTGTGAATCGGGTGACACATGGATGTTGTCATAATGCCAAATGTGGCTCAGTTTGAGTGATCAGACAAAGAAAATAAAGTTTGTAAACTGTCTGAGAGTTTATGTTCTACTCAACCTTGGTCTTGTCTGCTCAGGATGAATCGTAACTAAACCGAGGACCAAGTTGCTGGTCCTCGGCTACTATTCTTACTGGTTACTGTTCTCACTGGTTACCGTGACTGAGACAGGTCAAAGTCTGCTTATATACAGCCTCAGTAACTACGTCTCAAATCAAGTACAGGATGTTACATCTGCGGCACCCACGGACACAAACCGCCTGCTCTGATTGGGTCGGAGTCGGCCTTCCTTGTTGCTCCCTGCCCTGGTGTAGCAGAGTGAGGAGTGTGTCTAGGGGCATGTTTAGAGTTGGATCTGAAGCTCTCTATTCCATTGACCCCTATTTCAGGACTGTAGCTGGCAGGTAGCTTTGTCACCCTGCCTCTCCCCTCCCCCATCATGTGACAACACACACAAAGGTGCCACAGTAAGCTGAGAGGCACACACCTTCATGACAATACTTATGTCCGCAGGTTACTAAGAAAAGCCCTTTCACGGCCTTCCATTAGTGACAGCAGGGGTGATGTCACAAGGCATTTCATTGGCTTTCACAGCAGATCCTGTTGCTATTTTGTAAGGATCCTCTGCTAGCGTCGTACGGTTTGCTAGCAGCATGGCTAGAAGGTGTTTGCGTTACATTTACATTTAGTCATTTAGCAGACGCTCTTATCCAGAGCGACTTACAGTAAGTACAGGGACATTCCCCCGAGGCAAGTAGGGTGAAGTGCCTTGCCCAAGGACACAACGTCAGTTTGCATGACCGGGAATCGAACTGGCAACCTTCGGATTACTAGCCCGATTCCATAACCGCTCAGCCACCTGACTCCCACCTGCGTTAGCTTGGTGAGCTCTTCAACGTGGAGAACTGTTCCATGGGTCAAGATGTTGTGAGGTCGGGTTTGGTAACTGTGTGAAAAGTCAGCATCAGTTTGCATGTTTGAGTGACTATGTAAATATTCATGCACCTGCACGTCCAGATAATTTTTCCACTTCAAGAGATTGCCTGCCAAAACCATTATTTACTGTTGTCCCAAACCATATTACCCCCATGCTCTATCTCCAGGCAGCCTTTCAGCAATCATGTGGGTGTGGCATATGCCAAAGAAAACAACATCAAAGACTCATGTCACCCTGTAAAGAATAACATCAAACAAAATATTTCATGTTTTCCCTTTTCTGTCCCTGGATCTTTTTTTTATACCCTTTTTCTCCTTCTCTCTCTCTCCACCGTCTCAATTTTTTTTCTCTTTTCTCTCTCCCTTCCCCTCTCCCCCTCTCTCTATTTCTCTCTATTTCTCTCTCCCCTCTCTATTTCTCTCTCCTCCCCTCCCCCCATCCCTCTCTCTCTCAGGATGCTTTCGTGGCTGAGTGAACTGGTATGGCAGGACAGCTTGTGGTTCCCTGCTGGTATGGGATGGAAGGACCTGCAGGACAGGGACGGCGAGGTCTACGCGAAAGGACGAGACCTCTGGGTCATCCTGCCCATCGCGCTCTGCTTCCTGGTCATCCGACAGGTTTTTGAGAGGTCTGTGAGTCATCGTTTTCTCTGTCGCTGGCCAGACACGGTTCACTGCCTGTACACCCCTGATCTCTGTCCAACTGCTGTGGCCGGCTCCTGCACATTTACAAGTTAGATCACGTCCACGTTGAAAACATAACACGCGTCTGCACTGTGTACTTTATGCCAGCGATGATGTAAAATAGCATTCTGACAGATGGCAATTTGCAGTCATCGTCCAGATTAAACATAATTTGCATGGTCCTCGAACTCAGTGGTGGCGTGGGCTGTAGAAATTGATCTTATTTACATCTGGTGATCACTCTTCTCCTACTCTCTTCTCCTCTCTTGCTCTCTTCTCCTCTCTTCCTATCTCCTCCTCTTCCCCTCACCCAGGACAGTGGCCATGCAGCTGGCCTCGTTGCTGGGAATAACGGATAAAGTACGAGCCAGAGTGGCCCACAACTCCGTACTAGAGGCCTACTTCTCCTCATCGTCAAAGCAGCCCTCACAGGTACCACCCACCACAACCACCACAAACATCCCTCCAGTTGTGCTGACTCAACCCAAGTGGCCATTCGTTCATTCCTGGGAGTCAGGTGGCTGAGCGGTTAGGGAGTCGGGCTAGTAATCTGAAGGTTACCAGTTCGATTACCGGCTGTGCCAAATGACGTTGTGTCCTTGGGCAAGGCACTTCACCCTACTTGCCTCGGGGGGAATTTCCCTGTACTTACTGTAAGTCGCTCTGGATAAGAGCGTCTGATAAATGACTAAATGTAAATGTAAATTCCTTAGAATAGATTCATGCATCTAAATCTGGCATGTCAGCGCAGTGTATACCTTACACACGCTGGGCACAACGTTTGGCTCTCTTGTGTAGGTGATTCTGTTTACTTTCAAGACTCTCGTGGGATGTTGACCCTTCCTTTGTCTCTCCTCCCTCTCCCTCCCTCTCCCCTTCTCCCCCCACCCCCCCTTTTTTTCTCCTTCCCTCCCTCTATGTCCTTCTCCCCCCCACCTCCCTCTCTCTCCCACTCACTCTCCCCCCCACCTCCCTCCCTCTCCCCCCCACCTCCCTCCCTCTCCCCCCCACCTCCCTCCCTCTCCCTCCCACATCCCTCCCTCTCTTCCCCCCACCTCCCACCCTCTCCCTCCCTCTCCCCCCTCTCTCCCCCCCACCTCCCTCCCTCTCTTCCCCCCACCTCCCTCCCTCTCTTCCCCCCACCTCCCTCCCTCTCCCCCCACCTCCCTCCCTCTCCCCCCCTCCCCCTCAGAGTTGTGTAGAGAGCCTCAGCAGACAGACTGGTCTGACTGGGCTCCAGGTCCAGAGGTGGTTCCGCCGGCGAAGGAACCAGGACCGTCCCAGCCAGCTCAAGAAGTTCTGCGAGGCTAGGTAACCCAGACGCCAGCCCTGATGCTAGCCCTGATGCTAACCCAGACGCTAGCCCTGATGCTAACCCAGATGCTAGCTCTGATGCTAGCCCTGATGTGAACGCTAGAGATGCTATCCCACAAAGCCACGCCCACATCTTTCTGGCATTGAGGTGTCAGTGTAATACTAACTGATGCTTTACTCTGAGCTGTAGTTATGTGCAGCCTGTTTGCGTAGTGGGGTCGTGACCTTGCGGACTGCTGCAGTGTAAAATAGTTGTCTGCTAATACAGTGTTTCTGAGTTTGCTGTATATTCTCTTCCAGTTGGAGATTTACTTTTTACCTTCTTGCTTTCTTTGCTGGCCTGGCAGTCCTGGTCGATGTGAGTACCCGCTGTACACACCTCAACCATCCTGTGACCATTTCTCTTGTCATTTGCCATTCATCCTTTCGTAAAAATGTTCTGGTCTGGATGAGTGTAGTTTGTAACTGCATTTGTGTTGAGTTAAGTGAGATTCTGGACTGATCTGGCGTGTGTGTGCTTCTGTCCTCAGAAACCCTGGTTCTATGAGATGACTGAGATGTGGAGGGGTTTCCCTAAAATGGTACGCACACACACACACCTGGTACGCACACACACCTGGTACGCACACACACACACCTGGTACGCACACACACACACATGGTACGCACACACACACACCTGGTACGCACACACACACACACCTGGTACGCACACACACACCTGGTACGCACACACACACCTGCCGAAACGGTCACAGTTCTATTAAAAGTTTCGCCATGGCCATTGCAAAGAAACATGTTTTTACCATACACATTTGTTAATTAAAGCAAATTAATTAGCATTTTGTCACAGGTTCAAATCCACCCAATCCCCCCCCCCGTACTATACATTGCATCTGCTACATAAAAACATAATTATCTTTTTTTTTTTTTACGAACACACTGGCAGTTGAACGCATCCTCTCCCTCTGTGTCTCCCCTACAGCCTCTGCTGCCGTCGCAGTACTGGTACTACATGATCGAACTGGGCTTCTACATCTCTCTGCTCTTTAGCGTGGCCTTCGACATCAAGCGCAAAGTAAGTGGGGATAGATATAAATATACCTCAGTGCTACCTCATTTGGCTGCAGATAAATACGTCAAAGGTTCAAATCGCACCCTGTACGTCGTTTCAGATGAACACATCTGCTCAATTAAAACATCACATTATTATTATTATTATAAAGTGAAATTGGCTAGTTTGCTCCAGTACCCAAACCTCCTCCTTCATTCCCTCGAGCTGTAGAGAGCGTCCTCTGGTCTTGACAATGAAGCTTTGTGTGTGTGTGTGGGTGGGTGGGTGGTCCGAGCCAAGTGGCTGTGAGGCCAGACGGCATGAGCTTGCTGGACGTCACCTACGATGGCTGCCACTTCTGTTGGCCATGTGGCGTCCAGCCTGGTGTGTTTGTCTTGGGCTGTGGTGTTAATGTCTGTGTGTCATGGGCCGATCTCCAAGTTAATGTGTATGTCATGGGCCGATCTCCAAGTTAATGTGTGACTGAAGCGCTGAGGAAGTCCTACTAACCTGGCTGCCTGCCTGGCCAAAACTGTCCCTTCGTTACTCCCGAAGGAAATCCCTGAGCACGGTTACAGAAAAAGAAAACTAAATACAAACAATAGGATGTACACAAACACAGCCTAATGAAAGATGGCAGACAGACCAGCCAGTCAGCAGACTGGCCTTATTACCGAGGGTTAGGATAAATCCACTTGTTTGTTGGGCGATTTGAGCTTAATGTTGCTGATCCAAAACAATGTCTTTGCTAGCTTGTGAGAAATGTCTGTTTTGTAAAGACGTAATTGGTGAGGACATTTCTTTGTTTTGGTCGAGTGTGTTTCGCTTTTTGTTTGTGGCCTAAGTTACTAGTTGTATCCACAAAGAAGTGAAACATTAAAGGAAATGTGAAGCAGCCCTGACAAACACATTGTCTCACTCCAAGTCAATAATTTGTAAGACATTGATCTACAGAATCAATGAATCACAGAAGGCTATAACATATTTCATTTGGACAGAACATTATTCACTATATGGTATTAATTGCCCTTTATGGACATAAATAAATTAAATAAAAATGAAATTATAATGAATGTTCCCGTCTGTCTATGCCTCTCTCTCTCTCTCTCTCTCTCTCTCTCTCTCTCTCTCTCTCTCTCTCTCTCTCTCTCTCTCTCTCTGATCCTTGTAGGATTTTAAAGAGCAGATAATTCACCATATTGCTACCATCATTCTGATTGGCTTCTCCTGGCTGGTTCACTACATTCGGGCTGGTACTCTGATAATGCTAGTGCACGATTCTTCAGACTGGCTGTTGGAGGTACATCA
Organism: Osmerus eperlanus; assembly: GCF_963692335.1. Lineage (NCBI taxonomy): Eukaryota > Metazoa > Chordata > Actinopteri > Osmeriformes > Osmeridae > Osmerus > Osmerus eperlanus. The sequence goes on from NC_085037.1 coordinate 12,361,417, forward strand.
CACTCACACACACATCGGCGTGCACCCACACACACACACACACACACACACAGACACTCGAACACCCAGGCACCCTACTCAGCAGCTGTTGGTTCTGGTCACTGTTTGAACCTGAGACTGCCCTCTAGTGGGGAGAATATATGAAACTGAATTTGGTTTGTTTGTTTGTTTGTTTTTTAAAGTCGGCCAAGATGTTCAACTATGCGGGTTGGAGGAAAACCTGCAACTACATCTTCACCCTCTTCGCTGGCGTCTTCATCGTGACACGCCTCATCATCCTCCCCTTCTGGTGAGAAGTTCCTGTCATACGGGACTCCTGATTCTCTTCCGTATCGAACAGGAACACACCACTTCCTGGTGTTTTACATTGCACTGGAGACAATACAGGTCCTTTGTGTTTTTTTTTTTTTGTAAACGTCTTTTGTGTAAAGGCCTGTGACTGAAGCCTCTGTTCTGCGCTGGTCCCTTGCAGGATCATACACACTACGTGGGTGTACCCAGCCACCCTCTACCCCCCCTTCTTTGGATACTACTTCTTCAATGGCCTGATGTTCGTGCTCCAGTGCCTGCATATCTTCTGGGCGGCCCTTATACTGCGCATGGTCGTCAAGTTCCTGCCGAACAACGTAAGCACATTTCTTCAGAGCCCCCATAGAACCTTAGAGAGCCTGATGTTCAGGATCAGCTCTTAAACTCTAATACCGACAACTTCTCTCTCTCTCTCTCTCTCTCTCTCTCTCTCTCTCTAATAATGACACCTTTTTCTCTCTCTCTCTAATGCTGATGCCTTCTCTCTCTCTCTCTCTCTCTCTCTAATGCTGACGCCTTCTCTCTCTCTCTCTCTCTAATGCTGACTCTCTCTCTCTCTCTCTCTCTCTCCCTCTCTAATGCTGACGCCCTCTCTCTCTCTCTCTCTCTCTCTCTAATGCTGACACCCTCTCTCTCTCTCTCTCTCTCTCTCTCTCTCTCTCTCTCTCTCTCTCTCTCTAATGCTGACGCCTTCTCTCTCTCTCTCTAATGCTGACGCCTTCTCTCTCTCTCCCACCTCAGGAGATCGTCGAGGACGAGCGGAGTGACAGGGAGGAGGCCGAATCCGAGGAGGAGGACGAGGTCCACGAGAGGAGGGAGAAGTCCAAAAACGGCCAGGTGCAGAACGGCCATGCTGCCATCCTCAACAACAACCACCACTACCACAGCAAGGCGGAGTGACGCTGGGATGGCGGAGCACGCACGCTGGCGCGGGACGCACATTCTGTCCTGCCTGTGTTTCTGATCCAGGAGGACTCACTTGGAAAGCATGTCTAGTGCAAATGGGAGGCACCACACACACACACAACGCTAAATAGTAAGAAAAAAAAGAAATATGCACTTAGACTAATTAGTCTCGCACATAAACCTAAACCCTCCTTGTACGCCACCTAGTTTGCTGGCATGTATCACCGTTCTGTAAATCACACTACATGTAATGAAAGGACAGGCAGGGTTGGACGGACTGTCCGGCGAGTTTTGCGGCAAAATCTTCTCTTTTGTCCCTTCTCCTCTTCCGTTCTCTCGGTTACAATGTCGCTCACCAGTCGCTAGCGTGCCTGCTCAAAGCATTGTTGTTGTTCATAACTGAAAATGAAATATCGGGATTTTGCGTTGTTGTTTAGCACAGGCAGGCTAATCTTGTGTCTTTGGTGATACTTGATGATCTGTTGCTAAACCAAAAACGCAAAAGGCCAATACTTTTCATTTCAATTGATCCACACTGATGTCAATGGCGTGAACTGTGCCAACCCCCCCACTGCCAAGACAGAGAGCAGGTGCTGTTTGGGAGGAACAGGGCTCAGTACAGGTCAGTGTTAGAATCGCTGAAACATAAATTAGCTTGAAAGAAAGATGGAACTGGTGTAATGAGAACTTATTTAACTGTAGATCTTTAGTTGCCATTGACGATCAGCCCCGAACTGTGCCAGTGTTGAGTTCAATTACGCTTGTTCTATTTGGCAATAAACAATTACACTTTTTACTTTTTTTAGAAAAGGAAAAAAGTGTGGTATGAAAGGTTTTGCTTCAGTCATCTCTGAGTAATGCAGTGAATCCAGCTTGACTTTATCTTACTTGTGTTCTTGTTATGCTTTAGTTTATCTGTTGTTTTAGTTTTATGTTTTACTTATGAGTGCGTCAATCATTTTCACCAGTCCGCATTCACAGGGATCACGGCTCTTCCTGTTCAGCCTTCATCTTAAATTCCACTTGACTGAGTGGGGTCGTCGGTCACTCCCTACAGACATTCATCCATTCAAATCAGTATTCATCCACCCTTTTATTTAAAGATGCACTTTCTGGGTTTCAAATATGTCTCAGAATTGGCTGAACATAGCCCTAATCATAGTGTCAACCGCATTGCTTTGAGCTGCAGGAAGTGTAATCGGAGTCTACGCTATCTCTGCATAAGTCCATGTCCATTTCTTTTTGAGAGAAAAAAAATAATATATATTTTAAAAAAAGCATTGAGATTGTTCCTTCTGCCATGTCAGATTAGAATGGAAGCCCCAATGTTTGCCATGCTGGTTAAGGTTGCCTCTGTGTGCAAGTGCCTAAACTCTCTCTACAACTACACCCTATACTTAATTTATGTCTGTTCCTTGCCTCAAGTCTTTTCCCCCTTCCTGTACTCTAATCCTTGCTTTTTGTTACTTGTACTTGATTTCCCTGCAGTGCCTTACACTGTCTCTGTTATCTAGTTTGTGTCTCAACTCAACGACCAAGCCCCTGTACCAATTTGCTGCCCACCCCAAATACAGCTTTGCTGCTACAAATGTTTTTATTTTGTATTTTGCCTCGTCGCTTGTCGAGATATAAGATAAAGATGATTGTGGATGAAACAACTTGTCTTTTTGATTTCGTTAACATGTAAATAGCGCAACACGGAATTCACCAGCCTCCGTGAAAATGTAATCTTAACGTCATTGGTTAAAAAAAAATCTATTCAGCGGAAACAGGATCTTAGCAGGGAACATGATCTAAGCTGTGAACGAAGCTCACAACCAAATCAATTGTAGGAGAAGTAATGAGTGGTGTTTATCGTGATAAGTCAACCGATAGAATCCTGTGTTTGGTTTCCTCATGCTAATTTGACTGTGTCCTGTCAGCACAGTTCAAACTAATCAACTTAAGCTGCCTTCTCCCGTCTCTGTGGAGCAGGACACGCCGCCAGTGATCCTGCCGTTACTGCAGGGGTCAACACCTATCCGACCCCCTGATACGTGTTAGATCCGAGTCGCATTCACAAAAAAAGCCCTGTTACTGTAGAAAGGCGTTTTTGCTTGCCTCTGTAGTAGGCTATTTCTGAAAGGTGAACGTGTAAGCGATGTGAGCTTTCTATGCAGCGAGTGACGGTTGTCAATGAGAATAGCGTGGTGCCAATTGGCTCCTACACATGCGGGTTTTTTTTACCACGCTGGGGCAGACAAGCCCATCACATCAACATCAAGGGCCTTTTCAAGGGGTAATAAAGTGTGTGTGTGTGGGAGGGAGTCTAGAAGCCAATTGATTAACAAAGGGACGACTGATCGAGGCCACTCAGGTGAAGAGATAAGTTCTTGTAGGCTACGGTTCTTTCATGTCCATACTTCAATGAAACCAGATCCAGAGTTATCTCAGTTACACAGCAGGTCCACCTACTCCCTCGTCAACTCGTTTTGGCCGAGGCCTCTAAGTCCTCCTCACCTAATTGCAGAGGAATGAGGATCACTTTACCACGGCACCCTCGGCCTCCGCCCACAGCCCAACTGTAACAATCTCCATTTAAAATTGGTAGGGTCGGTTTTCTGCTAGTCCTTCCTCTGGCTCCCCAGTCTAATTGCAAATATGTATCGTATTACCTCGCGTCGGACTCTCCATTTCACGCCCCCACCTCTTCGTTGTTTCCTCCTCTTCAATCATTTCCTTCGTTTTCCCTCCCTCATTAGCGGGCTCATCGGTCTACGCACGATGAAGATTCTAGCGAGCGCCATGGCGTGCGTGAGTTATGGCGTCTGGAGGTGACAAAGGCTTAGGCCCTGTTGATGTGAGAACAAAAGCTCCGGGTGTTTGATTCACGTGTGAACCGTGGGGACCGTTATTCAATTCCTGCTTAACTATTAATAAAGGGTTTAAGCGCCAGGGGGAGGTCGCGTGTGAATGGGGTTCAAAGGTTTGAGTGTGTGTGCGTGTGTAGGCCTATTTGACAGAAGCTCCGTACTCCGTGTGTGCGTGACAGGCGGGCATTTTGTGGACTGCTAATTTTTCCTCTGATGGTTGGAGGAGGGAAAGAGGGGAGGTTAGCTGATTGGGTTATGTAAAAGAATGTGATGAGGAACTTTTGAGTGGACCAGCGAGACAGGGCATCAGGCGCGAGGACTGTCACAGATAGAACAGAACCTTAAAGCAACCGACACAAAGCCAAGACGATCATAACCGAAAGGTGAGTTTGAAATTATTAATGATCTCGATTGTTTTATTCCTTTCTCCACAGGCGTATCTCTTATCAGAGAAATGTTGGGGGTAAATAGTAACTATTCAGCACCTTGCATTACTTAAAAACGTGTAGACACAATAAAACAAAGATGTTTTCACATTTTAGGGTGTTGCATTGTGGTGCATTTAGTGGTTTTGTGATTGGGCTTTCCAAAGGCGGGGTCAATACTGTGGAAAACTCATTTGGACTGACTCAACTTCTGTCTGCATTTTTCTGTTATCTTCAGTTTGTGTAAGAAATACCTCCAGTTGCACTAATGATTATCTCCACCCACCCGCACCTACCTGTAGAGTTCTGCAGTCATAGACCTAACTCATCATCATAATCAAACTTATTTATTGACCCCCCCCACCCCTCTCCACGTGCACCAGCCGCCCCCCGTCAGCAAGCTGGAGGTGGACGTGGACCTGGGCTTCGCCCTCTTCTTCCTCTTCGTCCTGTGTTTCTTCCTCCTCGTGACGGTGGTACGCTGTGCCCAGACCGTGATGGACCCCTACGGCGCCATCTCCACTTCCACATACCAGGAGGAACAGATCACCAACTGAGATGGAGCGCACGGCGATTCCCATGACCACCGAGGCCCATACCCATCCATTCGGTGCATCATATATAGAGCTATATAGCCTTTAACTAAACTTCTCAGTTGCCACTGTTGTAGAATTTGTTTGACAAATTAGCTGTTGGAAGTGTATCCACTTCGTCGCTCATATCCTCACCCTTGTTTACGAGCTGTGGCAGCTTTGGTCTGGAAAGGAGATGATGAAAATTTATTTTTTCGGGTTTCTGAAAACACAATACGATAAATTGGCGCAGGAAAGGGGGAAGGGTTTGTGAAGTTCCTGGTTGAATCAGCAAGATGTATTAAATCGATCATTTTGCAACCTCTGTAAATAAAGGATTTGTATGATAGCTTCGTATGTATTCTGTCTATCATCGTTTTCATGTGATTGTGTTGCGTATTTGACAGTGGCGGTTCTAGACAAATTCTACTGGGGGGGCTAGGGGGGGGGCAGTGTTTAATCAGAGGGGCACATTAAAAAACGGAAACAAATTACATTAAATACTTTAATTTAGCTTTACATTAAAATCATACAAACGGATCTGGCTCTCCCTCTTCCAGCTCCTCAGCTCTCTCAATACCTTGATATGTTTCTCTAACTTTTTTATTTACTGGGGCAAAAAAGGCAATGTCCCTTCCTCGTTTCATGATGACTACTAGAAGAAGAAAAACGTGAGAAAAAAGGACAGGGACATGTTTACAGGGGCACTGGCCCCTGTAGGCCCCCGTGTAGAAACGCCCCTGCTATTTGAGGGTTTCAGCCAATGGGGACGAGGAATTCGTTAGGCTGAGTCTTGGGACCGTTAGCCTATGATTTACATTGACATTTTATCATCAAACCGCTTCCTTCATCAGGAACAAGAATATACACTAGCACATAAGCTAATGGCACATACACCCAAACAAGTGACCTCAAGAAGTAGTTAAAAGAAGTAGCCTACAAAAGTATCGCTTCAGTTTTCGATGAAGAATTGAACTTTGAACCTTAAACGCATGGGTAAGTCACACCGCGCGCACTTTCGAGTTAAGAGTGTCCGCTTGCAATGAAGCCAACGTGCAAAATAAACGTCCCAGTCTTTCAAAAAGCCAACTTGCTTGGTGCCTACCAGTACCATCATTCAGATATAGAAGACCCAGCTTATTGATGCGGAAGACAAATAATCAGACACTGGTTATAGAATAGCCTACGTTAAGTTAACTGTTACTTATATTTATGTTATTTCATTTTCCTTCTTAGGGGGAAACATCTGTTCGCTGCCAACCAAGTGTTTTACCTACGGTTTGAAAACGGCAAATCTGCCGCCCTCAGTATTATATTGGTATAGAAATTAAATTCGTAACAGTTTAACCCCTCTTTGTCTCAACCCCTATGCTTGTCTGTCAGGAAACTCAGCCAATCAAATAAAGGAGCGTGAATAAATACTTTTCGGAAACAAACAAACAAAGAAGAAAATAAAATATAAGGCTGAGTAAATCAGTTAAACCGAAAACTTTATTTTGAAGGGTTGTTCTAGCTTCCTGCTGCCGGACACGTGGGCTAGCCCACTTTGCTTTCTACTTCCTGTGCAGAGAATACATACACAGCGACAGCGTCATGCTCAGATATTGAGACTGTTTTCCTTTGGTGAATAAAACAACACGGATTACCACGTTTTCCTGGGCGCTGTCCTATGTACAGTTGCAGGTGAGTAAAGCAATTATTGAATCAAACTTTAGGATCCCCTGTCATTTTTTAAAATCAGATTTTGCTGACAATATTGTACGCTAAGTTAATCGGTTTTTGCAAAAGCTACCATATAAATGCAAACATTAGTCAATACAAGTAACTGATTTCCATCAGCAGGAACAAGCACCACTAGACTGTCAGACGGTGGCCACCGGGAAAAGTAGCCAACTGCCTATTAGTGTTCAGAGGAGATCGATGGAGGGTGCTCACCGGGATGAGGACGAGATGGACATGACCGTGGAACAACTCCGTTGCTGGATTCAGAAGGAGGTGGAGGGTAACAAGTTGTTGAACCTAAAGAAAACCCAGCTCGATCAGATGAAGATGCTGATAGAACGCAGGGAGGAGCAGACGACCAGCACTAAGGTCCTCCTGAACCGCACACACGAGTGAGTAGTCGGCCTCGCTCCTGAAGTATAGTAGCGGTTACATTAGACAGCGGTTAATTTGACTTTAACATTGGGGGGGACATGTATTCTCCTGTTGACACATTATATAATTTAAAAAATGTAAATCGGTTGATGTTGTTCTGTCTTTGTGTAAAATGTGTTGTATACTTAAACTAACCTTACTCTTTGTAAAAAAAACAAAAACAAAAAAAACTTCAGTAACGTTATGTCCTTTGATGATGGTTTAAATTTTTTGTGGGGTGACATTATGCTGAAATGAGATTACATAACATTTTACTTTAGCTAAGGTTAACACAGAGAAATCGATTGCCAGCTATCTATCTATAGCCTTGTTGCTAGCAAAGCATAACACACCTGCCATTCATTCATTGATTTAATCGTCATATGTCTCTCCACTTAATGCTCCTAGGTTGATGGCGGGGTGTGAGACCTCGATGAAGGAGTTGTATTGTGAGATAGGCATGGTCTACAAGGAGACCGACTCTGAGGAAGAGGAGGAAATCCAACCCATGGTCATAGAGATAGATGATGAAGATGATGCTGCCGACCTGGATGACGATGGTGATGTCATGTGTGTGGACAATGGTGAGGAAGGTGAGGAAGATCTGTGTTGAAGTTATTCCTTCCAGCCTGTCGTTTCTCTAACTCTCTGTCTCACCTCTCCCCAGCTCCCCAAATTGTCAACGGCCGTGAAGGTGATAAAAAGGTGGGATCACACACGTGCTCGCTTGCGCGTGCACTCACTCACCCACCCACCCACCCACCCAGCTCTGATATACTCTCTTTGCTCTCCATCAGTGTGAAGGGGAATCATCACTGTCCCTCGTCAGTGAACGGGACAGTGACCCTCAGGAATCACCCTGCCTGCCGTCAGAGACCCCCGGCACAGAGAACTGGACCTACCAGCCGTCCCCCGCCAGCACCGCAGCCTCAAGCCCCCCCCGTGGTATCAGCCCTGTCAGCGGAACAGACAGTTCTTCTGACTTGCTGAGCCGAAGGCCGAGCAGCGCTGACGAGACCCAGGATCAAATCCCGCCCCGGAAGCAATGCTTCCAACAAGTCGCTGCTCGGTTTCCGGTGTTGAAGAACGGTAAAGAGGTGGTGGTGCTGAGCAAACTTCCAGTGCCCAGGCTGCTTGACTCTGTCACCCGGACCAGGGCTCAGAGGGAGGAGGAGAAACAGGCGGAGGAGAAACAGGCGGAGGAGAAACAGGCGGAGGAGAAACAGGAGGATGAGCTACCAGAGGCGGAGCTACAGGAGGCGGCGCTACAGGAGGCGGCGCTACAGGAGGCGGCGCTACAGCAGGCGGCGCTACAGCAGGCGGCGCTACAGGAGGCGGCGCTACAGCAGGCGGCGCTACAGCAGGCGGCGCTACAGGAGGCGGAGCTACAGGAGGCGGTGCTACAGGAGGCGGAGCTACAGGAGGCGGAGCTACAGGAGGCGGAGCTACAGGAGGCGGAGCAACAGGAGGAGGAGGAGAAACAGGAGGCGGCGGAAGAGAGCAGCGATGGGTCAGATGCATCGTGGAAGCCACCTAAAGGCAGTTACCAAAGCTCTAGCGCCGGGACGGAGTCCTCGGAGGAGAGCGATGCAGATTCAATTCCTGGCACCAAGAGGCTTGGCCGAGGGGCTGCTGCTGCGCCGAGGAGCCGAGCGGGTCCTGGTCTCGCCACGCACAAAGGACAAACCAAAACGAAAAGAAAGGGAAAGAAGGGGGAAGAACCGAGTGAGCTGAGCATAAATCCCAGCAGCACCGGCACTCCGTCCAGGACCGGCACGAGCGGCTCTCCTGCCTCAGCACAACCGCCGCAGGGAAACACGGGTGACTTCACTTCTCAAACTCCACTTTCGAATCCAACGCTATGTAGCTGAAGCGATCTGTTTCTCATCACGAGCGTGTGAATTTCTCCCGGCAGGTAAATCGTCGGTGGTGCCGCCCTCCTCCAACCGGGCCACCCAGATCCCCCCACAGCTCTCCCAGGAGGCCATCAAGGTGGGCATGATGGTTCTGGCCCGGAGAAGTACAGAGAACTGGCAACAGAGCAAGATCCTAGAGATCAAATCAGCTGGTGAGAAAGGACACCTCGGACTCACACACACACACACACACACACATGGTGCTGCACATGGACACACACACACTTGAGTTATGCCGTAAGCCCTTAAAAACCTTTCCTTTTCCATGTGTTTCCTCACAGACAATGACAACAGAGATAAGTATAAGGTGGATTTGAAAGGGAAGGGAAGCTGGCTGCCCGGACACCACATAGCGTTTGACCACACTCCCTCGCTGGGCAGCCTGTACGTCGGGGTGCGCTTGCTGGCCAAGGGCCAGGAGGACAACCAGTCCGGGTTCTCCTCCGGTACTCTTGCAGAACTACCCATCGTTAAGAACCGTATGAGGTATGGAGAAGAGAAAGGAGGAGAGGGGACGGCGTTTATTATGCATCTTATTCGGAAGTCACAAGAAGAAAAAAGGGGTTTTAGATGAAAGCATCGTTGATTGCAAAGAGTTTGATCGCTCTTTTCTGACGTTTCAGGTTCCTGGTGTTCCTCGACAATGGAACGCCGTGTTACGTCGGCCTGCCTCGGCTTCGCTTGGTTTGCAGACCGTGTAAGAATATCTTTTCTTACACACACACACACACAGACACACAGACACACACACAGACACACACTCACACAAGTATAAAAAGACAGATTTTTGTCCCACGTCTTGTCTTCAGTGGAGAGCATTAGCGATGAAGACATCGAGGATAAGACCTACAAAGACTTCCTGGTGGAGTACCTGAAGGTGTACCCCTATACCCCCATGGCTCAATACCGCCTGGGCCAGCACATCAACACCGAGCACAACGGCATCCAGAAGAGGTGCCAAGTAGAGGCCATCGACAGCAGCCTCATACACATCCTCTTCCAAGTGAGAAGTGGTGGCATTTGACGCGTTTTTACTCATCTAGCACAGTTGTTCTCAAAGTGGGGTCCGCGAACCATAGCCAGGGGGTCAGCGAAATAATTTGCCATATATTATAAAATGGTAAAATTGTGCTGCATCATTAAAAAGTGATACAATATACAAAAATCTACAGATAGGACCATTTACACCAATAAAACAAGAATATTGTGTCCAGTTAAGAGCACAAAAGGGTATGCTGAATGGGTGTTACGAATATGGGGGGGTCCTTGGAAAATGTTCTCCCCTGTAAGGGGGCCCTGGCCCCATAGAGTTAGAGAACCCCTGATCTAGCAGACGCTTTCATCCAAAGCAACGTCCATACAGCGCAAGGTGTAAGGGCGGCAGATGATGGAGGACCGGAAGGGCCTGGTTCTAAGGGTGGTTCTTGGGGTTGGCGACAAGGAACAGCATGTAGCGAAGTTGCAGATGACGGCGTGTAGGTGTCTCAGGCTTGTGTCTCTGTATTTCCAGGATGACCAGCACAAGGAGTGGCTGTATAGAGGCTCTACGCGTCTGCAACACTTGGCCCAAATGAAGAAACAAGCGTCAAAGGAGACTTCAGAGACATCTGGTTAGTCTCTCTCTTTTACTCTCTCTCTCTGTCTCTCTCTCTTTGTCTGTTTGCCTAAATTTCTCTGCCATTTCTTGAAGTCACTTTAACCCTTGTGTTATCTTCGGGTCATTGTGACCCCACCATTGTGTTGCGCCAACTTGACCTAATACAGAGATAAGGTGAAGCATTTTCTTTTAACCGTCGGGCTGTCCCACACCCCCCACAGAGCGGGGGTTAAAGGAAAATGCTTTTTATTTGTTTTTGTATTGGGTAACGTTTGTCTCGCAACACAACAATGGGTCGTTGTGACCCGAAGGCAGCACAAAGGGTTAATAAAATAAAATAAATTTTATTTTTAAAACTATTATCTCCCTCTTTACAATCCAGCGTTACCTCAGCAAATGACTACCTCAGCCGTCTCCAAGCCCCGGAAGTATCAGAAGATCTTGTCGTCCAGTGCTTCCGGCCAGGCCTCGTCCAGTGCAGTGACCCCGTCCAAACCTGCAAAACGCTCTCCTCTCACGTCAGTAGAGTCTGTGTCCCATCAGTCTCTGTGACACCTACGCCATGTGAACTGTGCAAAAACTGATCTGCTTCTGAAATATAATAAAATGCCATGCATGGAGGCTGATTTACCACACGTGTTGTTTCCATCATGCTTTAAAACATGACATGGAATGAAAACTAATATGGGGGGGGGGGTTCTCTTTGTAACTGTTCTCCCCTATCCTGTCACTCATTTGGCCACCAACTCCTCCTCTCCCCACCCACTCTCAACCCACCAACCACCTCTCTCCCACCCACCCACTCCCCTTCCCTCTTCCCACCCACCTCTTCCTTCTCCCCACCCACCCACTCCCCTCCTGTCTCTACCCACCAACCACCTCTCTCCCACCCACCCACTCCCCTTCCCTCTTCCCACCCACCTCTTCTTTCTCCCCACCCACCCACTCCCCTCCTGTCTCTACCCACCAACCACCTCTCTCCCACTCCCCTTCCCTCTTCCCACCCACCTCTTCTTTCTCCCCACCCACACACTCCCCTCCTGTCTCTACCCACCAACCACCTCTCTCCCACCCACCCACTCCCCTTCCCTCTTCCCACCCACCTCTTCCTTCTCCCCACCCACCCACTCCCCTCCTGTCTCTACCCACAAACCACCTCTCTCCTCGCCCACCCATACCCTCTCTCCTCTCCACCCCTCTCACAGCAGCACCGTCATTCCGCCTCGTGCCTCGTCGGCCCCCTACACCGTCCATCGCTGCTGCCCTGCCTGCCTCGGCCCCAGGGGAGAGCACCGCGGATGCAACCCCCTGTTCTTCCCTCTGCTCTGTGGCTTCAGCCGCAAGAAGGCCCGCTTTCCTGTACAGGGTTACAAGAAGGTGAGACCCACGAACCTGTGTGTGTGTGGGCTGTACTGTGACATGGCAAGGTGAACCACAAACACCTGTATGTGTCTCTCCTCTTACTCTCCCCCCACTCCTCATCCCCTCTCCCCCTCCTCCCCTCATCCTCTCCCCCTCCTCCCCTCCCCCTCCTCCCCTCATCTTCCTCCTCCTCCCCTCATCCTCTCCTCCCCTCCCCTCATCTTCCTCCTCCTCCCCTCCTCCCCTCATCCTCTCCCCCTCCCCCTCCTCCGCTCCTCCCCTCATCTTCCTCCTCCTCCCCTCATCCTCTCCCCCTCCTCCCCTCCCCCTCCTCCCCTCATCTTCCTCCTCCTCCCCTCCCCCTCCTCCCCTCATCCTCTCCCCCTCCTCCCCTCCCCCGCTCCTCCCCTCATCTTCCTCATCCTCTCCCCCTCCTCCCCTCCCCCTCATCTTCCTCCCCTCATCCTCTCCCCCTCCTCCCCTCCCCCTCCTCCCCTCATCCTCTCCCCCTCCTCTCCTCCCCCTCCAGAAGTCCTTCCACATCTTCTACCGTTCCCCGTGCGGCGTGTCCCTGGCCAGCATGTCCGTGCTGCAGGACTACCTACACCAGACCCGCTGTGACTACCTCTCCATCAACATGTTCTGCCTGGACCCCACTGTGTCCGTCACCACCACTTTCCAGGCCAAGGAGGCCAAGATCTTCATCCCGGACCTGAGCCAGGGCCACGAGGTGCAGCCTCTTTCCTGCATCAACGAGCTGCACAATCACCGTCCACGTGGCATCTTCTCCTACATCAAGAAGCAGGTGGGGGACGGCGCGGTCAGCATCAACACCAGCCTGGACTTCCTGGTGGGCTGCGACTGCACGGATGGATGCAGGGACAGGTGCGTGAGTTTGTGTGTAAGGGGTGTGTGTGTTTTTGAATGAGGGGAACATCTGTGTGTGTTTTCTTTGGGGTACGTGCCTCTGTGTGTGTCGGTTTATCGGTGTTCCTTGCTGCTTTCGTGGTTGCAGGACCAGCTGCTCCTGTCACCAGCTGACAGTCGAGGCCACGGCGCTGGAGGCTGGTGGGATTGTGGACGTCAACGCTGGCTACTCCCACATGAAACTGGAGAAGCGCCTGTCGACAGGGTAGGACTTTTATTTTGGTACACGCCGACAGGGTAGGACTTTTATTTTGGTACACGCCGACAGGGTAGGACTTTTATTTTGGTACACGCCGACAGGGTAGGACTTTTATTTTGGTACACGCCGACAGGGTAGGACTTTTATTTTGGTACACACCGACAGGGTAGGACTTTTATTTTGGTACACGCCGACGGGGTAGGACTTTTATTTTGGTACACGCCGACAGGGTAGGACTTTTATTTTGGTACACGCCGACAGGGTAGGACTTTTATTTTGGTACACACCTACAGGTCTGGATTTTATTTTGCTCCACTCTGTCACCGGTGAACCTTTTACTTTTGGTTTCTGCTGTTTGTCCTCATCCTTCTAGTCTTCAGCTAGCCTGGTCCTAACCAGACCCTCGTACATTTAATTTGTACAGAGGGTCTGGGATCGCTCCATTGACAAGCGTTTACTTCCTTGAAGGCGGGTACTCTGATGAAGTTTAAAACAATTGGATCTTCCCAGAGCCACTCTGATCTGTCATAATCAATCGCTAGCGTTCGCCTTAGCCAACTCCTTCACCACTACTGTAACGGAACTACAATCAAAACTTCAATCAAACTTTTCCCGAACCCCGTGGGGAGGAGGGCCACCAACAAAACTTAGCAAAGATTGTTCCTGCTCCGGCTTAAACTTTTGGATATTCGGCAGCGACTCCGCCGCCATAACTGAACTACAACTCAAACTAGCGAACAACATCAACGTCATCATTCTCAGCCACTCCCTCTGTTCGCTTGGTTGGATTGGACCTACAAAAATGTTGTTTCCAAAAACCGACTAATACACCGAAATCCCAAACCTAGTACAGAAGCAAAATCAAAATTGAGCGTAAGTACGTAGGAGGGCAGAGCCAGGCTAGTCTTCAGCTACGTATGAATCATATCTGTTCTGTGTCCCCTTACCCTGATCCCCCTCTCTTTTACTACACTGCCCCTTTCTCCTCTCCCAACCACCCCTTGACTAGTTGACAGTTGTTTTTTTAAGCATACCTAAACTACCCCGCCACCCATTTCTAACCAACCTTGCTTTTCTCCCCTCCTCCCCCCCCCCTCCTCCCCCCCCCCCCCCTCACCACCCCTCCCCCCTGCAGGGTGTACGAATGTAACTCTCTGTGTCGCTGTGACCCACGCTTCTGCTCCAACCGGGTGGTGCAGCACGGGCTGCAGGCTCGCCTGCAGGTGTTCATGACCCAGAGGAAAGGCTGGGGCGTGCGTTGTCTCGACGACGTGGCCATGGGCTCATTCATCTGCTGCTACGCCGGTATGAAACACTGATGGGGAACGCAGCTTTGCTTAAGGGCAGGGTCGTTGGGACACACTTTTTGTCGTATTCGCTGGAATAAACTTCACATCCTGATAGCAAATAATAAATCTAAAAGTTTGATGGTAAAATTGAATACATCTGATATCTGTGAGAGTCGCAGGACTGTAACAAACACAACCAATTATTTTAGTGCAGACCGAACTTAACGATTGGGTGGCATTCAGACCGAACGCAGTGATTGGACGGGGTTCTTGTCCATCAGGAAGCAGATGTCTCACAGTCTTATGCCTGTTGTAAGTTGTATCTATGTAGGGTTTTTCTTCAGAAGGATTTTAGTCAAAAATAGACAGAAAATCTTTCAAAGTCAAGGTGGCTTTATTGTTTTATTCAGCGATGCAGCACGTGGTACAGGAAGACACAAAAAGCACTCATACCCAAGATACAACCCATAATATAGCCTGATATGAGGGAAATCTCCCGCCCTGCATGATACTATTTCTCAACGTTATTCCCCTAACTCCTCCAAGGGGTGCGTAACTCTCAATGAGACCGACATGGATGCCCCCCCATAAATATCTGTCTGGGCCAACTTGACGTGCCACTCTTGGTCCTTACTTCATTCCCATGGTTATCATAGATCTCAGAATCATTAATAACCCAAACACAGGGCCTTCAAGTTCCCAGATGTTAACCCTAACCCTAACCTTGGCCACTTCCCGCTTCACTGTCCTAGGGAGTCATGTTGTTTAATTCTTGGACTCATAACAACCCCCTTTTGAGATACGAGCACATACAACAGTCTCCTATACTGCTGACTCACCCTGGTCCACCTTCTCTCTCTTCCAGCTCCATCCCTGTTTGTTTCCCCTTCTCAACCTTGGCCAGACCCCTGTTCCCACGTTCCTTGCTAGAGACTAGTTCAGGACATGTTTCTACTGTGCAGTTATCACATCCCAAACCGAGGCCTTCTTCCTCACCACTGGATACCTCACATGCCTGCCTACCTGCCCTATAATCAATAAACCACGTCAGCTACATTTTGTATATTCTACCATGTATGATGGGCTCCATATCCTGTCACGTGTGCTCTCTCTCTACTTCCTACGAACGCTCTGGGTCCTAGCTTCCCTAGCTCCTACAGCCCCTTTTCTCTGTCTTGCCTCAGGCAAGGTGTTGACTAGCGAGGAGTTCAAGAACAACATGGTGGACCTCTTCTGTGCCAAACTGAGCCTCATAGAGGGAGTGGAGACCCACAGTAAGGACGGCTACGAAAGCGAGGCCCCCTGCTCTGAGAATGAAACAGGTACTCGTCTCTGCTGTCGAAAGACACTTTATTAATTTCACATTTCGCGATTAAGCTACTTTATTCAGAAACTATATGACTAGGATCTGTCTTTCTATCTTTCTCTATCTTCTATCTTTTTTTCTTTCTTTCTTGTTCTCTTCCTCATTACTTCCTTCTCCTCAGACGGAAGTGACTCCGAGCAGGTGAGGGGAGGTGAGGATCGAGCCGGCTCCGACCGCGACACCAACAGCAAGTCTGACGTGGAATACCGGTCTGACGCCTCCTCTCTGAAGAGGAGCTATGTCACGCGCAGAAACAACAAACTCTTACAGGAAGGTAAGATGGCTGGGAGATGTAACACAAGCATCAGGAGTTTCCTCTACCTTATACAGAAATTCGATATCCTTCCTTTGCATGACTGTGGATGACAGGACTTCATGATATTCCTCTCACAGGCCCGGAGAAGGAGGCCGAGTCAGAGGACAAATCTCCTGTCCGGCCAACTGACAAAAACAACAAAGAAGAAGGTTCTTCGACCACCAGAAGGTTCTTCGAAGATGAGAAGACCTCCTACGTCGTTAGTTCTAAAGCGGCGGGGAATGTGGCTCGCTTCTTCAACGTGAGTTTGGAAAAGAGTTCGGAGGGGTATCATCACACGCGCTGTACCGACGCTGACATTTACATTTAGTAGACGCTCTTATCCAGAGCGACTTACAGTAAGTACAGGGACATTCCCCCCGAGGCAAGTAGTGTGAAGTGCCTTGCCCGAGGACACAACATCATTTGACAGAGCCGGGGATCGAACCAGCAACCTTCTGATTACTAGCCCGATACCCTCACCGCTCAGCCACCTGACTCCTTGCTTAGAGCTTAGTTTAAACTACATCTGTCTCAAACTGAAACAAATCTAGGACCCTCTCCTTATAGGCACACCTTGAAAGAAAAGTCAATTGGATATAAAGATGATACCATTTTAAACCCTGTACTTTACTGCAGCAACAATACAACTACTGCGGTGTAGCCTGAAATCAATTGCCTGTGCCTAATTTAATGTCATGTTAAGTGTTGGTGAGAGGGTAATATGACTCCCTCCTATCCTGTATCCCTTCCCTACATCCCTTCACCCCCCTGTAGCACAGCTGTTCCCCTAACCTGTTTGGTCAGAATGTATTTGTGGACAACCATGATCTCCGATTCCCCTGGATAGCCTTCTTTGCCAAAAAGTAAGCAGTCTTCTCTCAATCCGTACAACATGAAGCGATTATCTATGTCAAGAAGTATTGAACTCATTCAGGTGTATAGTTCAAGGTATACAATGTATTTTTGATGTTATGTGAGGACCTCAGCATGATGTCACCAGCTTGGTGTTCAGTACAAGTTGGGTTAGTAGGAAGTTTATAGCTTGGTGTTAACCTGTTTGTTCACTCGTCTCTGTCTTTCTGTCTGTCTTTCTTTTTAGGCGCATCAAGGCTGGCTCAGAATTGACTTGGGACTACAGGTCACAGATTGGTGCACTGAATGAAAGAGTTGTGAAGTGTCTCTGTAGCTCCCCAAAATGCAGGGGCAAAATATGATAGTCCAACGGTACATAAATGAAATACACTTTTAGTATCGTTTTATTTTTTTATACATTTCAAATAAAACATGTTTGTATCTTGATGTCATATTAATGCTGTGAAACAATTTTATCCGAACGTATATGCAGAGTTACTTAAATAAATTTATGAAGTGCATACAATCTGAAGTAAATTAGACTGATGTGTCAGTAGAACGCAGTTGTGAAGACTGGTTGTTTACGTGCAGAGCGCACATTTTCTACGACGGGGGAGGAGTAACGGAGCAAGTCCACTCACTGCCAGACAGACACCCAACACAGCCAGGCAGCTAGCTGGCTAGCTAGGATTTTTTGTAAATTTGCTAGCTTGCCAGAACACGAAAACAAGAATCGAAGCGCCAACACGGATTTCTTGTGGGACAAACGCACAGGCCTCGCTGCTAGAACGGTACAGTAAAGTAGCATTTTTTCAGTGAATACAGAATATAGTATAATAGTAAGCTGTTGATCAAATGGTTGCTCGGTGGCTAGTACTGCGTTACCGTTATTGGAGTACCAAGCGTAGGAAACGATGGTTAGCCAGTATGGTTCGAGCTAGCTAAGTAACTAGGACGCCAAGATGGCGGTCAAAATTAGCTCTTGAAGTCGACACAGGTTGCTTGCTAGCGTTATAGCGGGTACTGTAGCCCTATTTAAAAGCTAGTGCTAATGTTTCGTGGCTGGGCATTATTTTATAGGTCATATTAATTATTTAATGTGACATTAATTTGTCTGCACATATCTAATCTAAATAAGCTTATTTAGACGGTCAATGTCGCTAGCTAGCTAGCTAGCTAGCAAACAAACAAATCGATGTATAGACAGACGAAAACGTCAGCAAGTAAGTTAACCACCCGAATACATTTATTTTAGAGATGTTTTTGGAAATACACTTTCGGTCCTTGTTACCATTACTACTGTCTAGTTAAGAAACGTATAACCTCATAGATGTCATGACGTTAGCAAGAAGTGGGAGGGTACCGTAAGGTATCACCAGAAAGTTGGCAATCCTGCTCTATGAGAACAATTTGACGAGTTGACAGTTGTTTTTTAAGCATACCTAAACTACCCCGCCACCCTTTTCTAACCAGGCTCGCTATTCTCATCTCCCGTTCTCCACAAAGCAGCTCTTCATACATTCTTTCGACATGCATTCAACACACCAACCCCACCCTCTAAGGGGCAGATGGACTCTTAACTTCAGCTCCATTCCAGCTAAATAAACTCCGGAATGATGAGAATGTTGCATCTCTTTGTAACAGATGCCTCACTCGAGACGGTTTCCGTCTTCGGAGCGAGCCAGCCGGAGCAGCTTCCAGGACCGGTATCGGGAGAGAGACAGAGACCGGGGTCGCAAGCAGCGTCTCCGGAGGTCGCCCTCTTTTTCATCGAGCAGTGACCGGGAGAGGGACCGAGACAGAGATCGCAGAGGACGGGGACACAGACAGGAAGTCAGCTATGCACGCTCGAGGAGGTAAGGCTGTAAACTTCCACAGTGATCTGCAGTGTTTTTATTTTATTTTGTTCTCCAGCTCATGAGTAGTGACTTTGAAAATAACAACATGGATGTTGGCACAGAAATTTAATCTTTAGTCTAGTGATGTATTTATTTAGCTGACAACTTTTTATTCAAAGCAATACACACAGAAGGGGGTAAAGCACTCCTGGGGGTACAGCACTCTATACAACCCACATGCACAGTTTTTAAATACCCATCCTCTCTTTCCCCCCCCCCTCTCCCTTTCTCCCCCCCCCTCCCTCTCTCTCTATTCCCCCCCTCCCTCTCTCTCTCCCCCCCTCTCTCTCTACCTCCCTCTTTCTCTCCCCCCCCTCTCTCTCTCTCTCTACCCCCCCCCTGTCTACCTCCCTCTCTCTCTCTCTCCCCCCTGTCTCTCTCTCTCTCCCCCCCTCTCGTTCAACTGTGACAGTCGTCTTCCCCTTCTCTCCCTGTTTTTCAGCTACGACAATCGTTCAGCAGAGCGCAGGCCTTTCGACCGGCGCTACTGCGAGGGCTACAGAAGACTGGAGCATGAGCGCGAGCACGGCACCGCCGGGGAAGGCTACTACGCCCGCGACTTCTCCCCGGCCATGTACGACTACAGGCGGGGCCGCGACCGAGAGTGGGAGGAGTCGCACCGCCAGAAAGGCAGCAGGCGTAAGCACAAACGAAGGCGACGTAGAACAAGGTCCTATAGCCCATCCTCTTCGGTGAGTACAGCCCCACCTCTGCTTGTCTTGTAGTCCTCTCCCCACCTCCCTCCCGCTCCTCTCTTTCTCTCTCTCTCTCTCTCTGATTCTCTCTCTCCTTCTCTTGTCTCTCTCTTTCTCTCTAACATTCTCTTGTCCCGCAGCTCCTGGTATCGGTAAGTAGCACAATCTTTTTAGTTTGTTTAGTTTTTTTTTGTCAGCAGGATTTCATTTTGTTTTAATTTTTTTATTTAGAAGACGCTGTCAAAATGCAGTTAAATCAACAGTCACCGTATTAATGTAGTGGTTAAGGATCATGTTGACTACTGTGACTGGAGGGGACATGGGGTGGGTAAAACATTGTCCCTCCCCACTTTTTTCCCCTCTGCATTATAGAAACTAAATTGAAAGAGGCTGGGATTTGTATATCTCTGCTGGTGATCTTGTCCTGTTGTCAGCCTGATCGCCTGACATACTATCACATAATCTTGTGTTTGCTGGGATAGTCCTACTCTGCTTTAACTAAATGGGGGAAAACGTGATAGTTTTTCAGTAAGTTGCTTTTCACTGTCTTTCATGACCTGGTTTTCCGTTCATGAGTGGATGTGTAGGTTGCTTGTGTGTTTGGGAGCAGCTCAGGCTGCAGTGTAGAGGGGGAGAGAAGCAGAGGAAAAAATGTTATCTTTGACTTGTTCCCTTGCACTATATCCCTATCGTTATATATTTCCTCACGTGGTGTCATACGAAACCGCCCAATGACCACCAAACCCACCTACTACTACTACAACAACCACTACATCAACTACACCACCCTCCTCCTCCTCTTCCTCTGCCGCCCACCTCCGTCGTCGCCGTGGCTACGGCTGCCCCCCCCGAACACCCCCCCCCTCTCCTCCTGTCCCCTGTCGGTCGTGTTGTGACCTGCTGCTGATGTCGTGGGGGCTGAAAACAGAGGAGCGTCAGCCGGACAAGAGCTCTGAGTGTGAGGGACGACGAGGAGGGTCACCTGATCTGCCGGACTGGGGACGTCCTGCAAGAGAGATGTACTCACTGCCACTACTCTATCGTAACCTTTCTCCATATGAGTATAAACACAAAAAAAACTAGAGAGCTTTCACTGACAGGGGGAGTGCCTGATGATGATGATGATGATGCTAGGGTTGTTGTTTGCTCTTGCTGAAAAAGCAGGGTGGATTGCACAAAAAAACAACAAAACAATTGTTGAAGTTTTGTATTTTTAACTTTGTATTTTGAATTTTTTGGACATTATTAGGCTACTGCTTTTGGTTTTGAGCGCGGGTATGTTCCATGTCAGAGGAATTTCGATTAGTTTTTATTCGTCTCTCGTGCGTCAGGTTTAACTTGCTTCCGAATCTAAATTTAAAAACAAATCATTGTAAATTTGTAGAAGGACTCTTCCAGGAATAGTAGTAGAAAAATTAGTAACGTTTAGAAGGATGTTGAAAAGTTGTTTCTTCGTTCTCTTTAAACGTAACACTCTACCAAGCCCTTAAGTTAGACCTTCTCCTGAAAGACAACACAGATGACGTTAACCAGTAGGCTTCACATTTCTCAGGATTTGTCTAGTGTATTCTCTGTAGGATTAGGTAGAAGGAGCCTCTCTTTCTATACACTAACTCCTGTTTATCAGCTCTTTAAAAAGGGATACACGTGCCTTTAGCATTTTGTTGGCTACAGGCAGTAAAGTAAAGGGGGGGGGGGGGGGGGGTCGAAGGGTACTCCCTCATAGGGTTGGTCACGTGCGAGGGTGCGTGGACCCTCGCACCAAATTATCCTAGGTTATGTGTCCTGAGTGGCGTAGTTACGCTCTACGTTTTGGGGCAGGGGCGTTGCTAGGGAAACGCCTGTCACTTTGTGTGTCTAAAGTGTCAGTTCTGGCCGCATCTCTAATTCCCTTTACCTCCTTTCTCCCCGCTTCCTCTCTCTCCCCCCTCTCTGTGTGTGTTGCAGACGAAATCCTCAACACGCTGGGGGAAGGAACGTTTGGCCGGGTGATGCAGTGTGTCGACCACCGCAGGTGTGTACGAGCGTACCGTGTAGGCTGAGGTCTTACCGCCGCGGCCAGGGTTCGAATCCGGCCTGGGTCTTTGTTGCACGTCTTCCTCTCTGTCTCTAGCTCTCTCTCGCTCTCTGCCTTTCCTGTCGCACTTTATTCAAAACTGTCTGATAAAGCATGAAAAATTGCCAGAAACCCCAAACGCCAGCTGTCTGCGCGCGTCACCCAGACCCTCTTTGGGAGTCTGGTTTCTCCCCGGTGTACGGTGACCGACGGAGCGAAGCGGTCATCCGCGTTGGTCCAGCTGTTCGGTTACGAAGACCTGGCTCGTTATTCTCAGGGTGTAGGGGGTCAGATGGCTGAGCGGTTAGGGAGTTGGGCTATTAATCAGAAGGTTGCCGGTTCGATTCCCTGGCCCTGCAAAATGACGTTGTGTCCTTGGGCAAGGCACTTCACCCTACTTGCCTCGGGGAGAATGTCCCTGTACTTACTGTAAGTCACTCTGGATAAGAGCGTCTGCTAAATGACTAAATGTAAATGTGTAAACAGGGTCTGGACCTGTGACACAGGTTGTAAACAGGGTCTGGACCTGTGACACAGGTTGGCCCTGGAACACAGCTGAGATGGACGGAGGCGTGATGGTAGATCAGCAGGCCTGCTCTCACACAGCTGCCAGGCCAGCTCTCCTGCTAGTCCTTCCTGAGCCTGTTGTTGTTACTCGATCACATGGAAGCGTTTGGTGCTGGGCGGATTACTCCCTGAATAACCGCCTGGGGAACGCCTGCCTGTCTCTCTCTTTTGTCTGTCTCTCTGCTTGTCTGTCTCTCTGCCTTGCTGTCTCTGTCTTTCTACTGGTCTGTCTCACTGTCTGTTTCTGCCTTTCTCTCTGCTTTTCTCTCTCTCCCTTTCTATTTGTCTGTCTGTCTCACTGTCTGTTTCTGTCTCTCCCTTTCTGTCTCTATGTGTCTGTCTGTCTCTCTATGTGTCTGTCTGTCTCTCTATGTGTCTGTCTGTCTCTCTCTCTGCCCTCTGCCCCCCCCATGCCCTGGCCACCCCAGATTAATAGTGGAGCCATTGCATTGTCACCGCAGCTGGAAGGCAAACCAAACTAGTTGAGTTTTGCACTGCTGTGGCCAGAGATTTTAGAAAATGATACCTCTTTAATAGAAAACACTGCACTATTTATATCCCCATCCCAGCTCTCACTGCCGTAACTTGATGCTTCTCAGGCATCAAATGATTAAGTCTTACTCAAGTCTTCCCCCACACTGATACATGTATCTTTAATTTTTTCTTCGTTATTTATTTGTACAAGACATTGTCCGGAAACAGAAATTTGCCACTGATCTGTTTCTTTTGACATGTGTTACGCAAGGAAATTCCTGTCTGTGGTGCATTATGGGAGTCACACACAGTGTTCTCTGGGTCTGTAACATGTCACACGTCTGTGTTCCTCAGGGGCGGGGCCAACGTCGCTCTGAAGATCATCAAGAACGTGGAGAAGTACAAGGAAGCGGCGCGTCTGGAGATCAACGTTCTGGAGAGGATCAACGAGAAGGACCCAGAGAACAAACAGTGAGTTTCAGCCTAGCGGTTAGAGCATCTGACAGCCGATCATCCTGCTTCACCCTCACCCTGCTTCATCCTGCTTCACCCTCATCCTGCTTCCCCCTCATCCTGCTTCATCCTGCTTCCCCCTCATCCTGCTTCATCCTGCTTCCCCCTCATCCTGCTTCATCCTGCTTCACCCTCATCCTGCTTCACCCTCATCCTGCTTCACCCTCATCCTGCTTCACCCTCATCCTGCTTCACCCTCATCCTGCTTCACCATGTGGAGAGACAGTCTGTCCAGTGGTTGATGGTGTTTTGCTCTCTCTCTCCTCCCTGTCCTCCAGCCTGTGTGTCCAGATGCACGACTGGTTCGACTACCACGGCCACATGTGCATCTCCTTCGAGCTGCTGGCCCTTAGCACCTTCGACTTCCTAAAGGAGAACAACTATCTGCCTTACTCCATCAGCCAGGTCCGCCACATGGCCTACCAGGTCTGCCTGGCCGTCAAATGTAAGTTCTCCCACGGAGGCCATTTTCTTATTTAAAGTACTTTAAAGTCCTTTTTTTATTTTCAAATCACTTACAAGAAAGTAACACCTTAAAAAGTGTTACTTTCATGTATTTGATTAAAAACAAATTTAACCGCTCTTATTTGACCTCCCAGCTTGTAACGATGAGCCTCTGAACTGGTTATACTGAAGTTGAGCACACTTGATGTGTTGGCTTGTTTTCAGTGACCCCAGCGTACATGAGCGTTCTCAGAGGACACACAGACCCTCGTTGATGTAGTCACTCCCGCCCTTTACGTTTGCCATGAAGTCACCATTGTTTGCTGTAGTACACAGCCTTCAGCCACATGGGGGCGCCACTGGCTCAACCACGGCTCATGGGACTGCTTATCTGACAGGAATCATTGATCTGGGAAAAGTATCTTTAAGAATGTGAGGAAGTGTTTATCGTTTTGTGTTCTAACCAGGCTTTTCTCTCCCACCCCCCCCCCCCAACAGTTCTCCATGACAACAAGCTGACCCACACAGACCTGAAACCAGAAAACATCCTGTTTGTTAACTCAGACTTCACCATGACCTACAATGTAGAAAAGGTAGGAGGGAGGGAGGGAGGAGGGACTCAAATGTCTCAAACTCGAGAAGCCATTTCCTCGACTTCTACAGGGCAGGGTTACACAAGGTCGCTTACTGACATCTAGCTGCCACAAACATAAACGCCTCTGCATTGCGAACACGACCCCCAGCAGGATAACGTCTGTGTTGCTCCCTGTCAGAAGCGAGACGAGCGCACGGTGAAGAGCACAGCCGTGAGGGTGGTGGACTTTGGCAGCGCCACGTTCGACCACGAGCACCACAGCACCATCGTGTCCACCCGGCACTACCGCGCCCCCGAGGTCATACTAGGTCAG
Organism: Osmerus eperlanus; assembly: GCF_963692335.1. Taxonomy (NCBI): domain Eukaryota; kingdom Metazoa; phylum Chordata; class Actinopteri; order Osmeriformes; family Osmeridae; genus Osmerus; species Osmerus eperlanus. Next base: position 12,385,978 of record NC_085037.1, read on the forward strand.
TCACCTAACCCTGAACTCTGACCCACAAGGTCACACAAGGTCAGTCCCCTGACCCTGTGGTCATAGTAAAACGCCAGAACACTCCTTGTAGATCTCAGTAACAGGTTAGAACTCTTCCATTAGAACTCCTCTATTAGAACTCTCCCATTAGAACTCCTCTATTAGAACTCTTCCATTAGAACTCCTCTGTTAGAACTCTTCCATTAGAACTCCTCTATTAGAACTCTTCCATTAGAACTCCTCTATTAGAACTCTTCCATTAGAACTCCTCTATTAGAACTCTTCCATTAGAACTCCTCTATTAGAACTCTTCCATTAGAACTCCTCTATTAGAACTCTTCCATTAGAACTCCTCTATTAGAACTCTTCCATTAGAACTCCTCTATTAGAACTCTTCCATTAGAACTCCTCTATTAGAACTCTTCCATTAGAACTCCTCTATTAGAACTCTTCCATTAGAACTCCTCTATTAGAACTCTTCCATTAGAACTCCTCTATTAGAACTCTTCCATTAGAACTCCTCTATTAGAACTCTTCCATTAGAACTCCTCTATTAGAACTCTTCCATTAGAACTCTATTAGGATATTGGCACCCTTCCATCAGAACATGACACAACTTTGTTTTGGTACGTAGATTTATTTTCGTACCGTAGTTCCTGAGAGCCAGGTTGACATCTTCTCCGAAGTGCCACTGAGCCTCTTGGAAAACACACCTCCAGGAGACACCACATGACTGGATCCCTGCCACTGCTTCTTGGGGCACTTTTAAGCGTAGGCTTAATCCGGGTGTCTCCCTGTTAGTGCCAGGGGCTCCTAGGCTTGTTAAGGCTTCACAAACTGTCCTCTGTTGAGAAATGAACCCTAGCACGCAAACTGGTCTTGTCATCCAAACATTGACCTTAGAGTTAAACCAGCAAGCTCTACCAACCTAACACCTGCTGTGGTCCTGCAGAGCTGGGCTGTGTGTGTGACCTGTTGTGTGTGCTGTGGTCCTGCAGAGCTGGGCTGTGTGTGTGACCTGTTGTGTGTGCTGTGGTCCTGCAGAGCTGGGCTGTGTGTGTGACCTGTTGTGTGTGCTGTGGTCCTGCAGAGCTGGGCTGGAGTCAGCCCTGTGACGTATGGAGCATTGGTTGCATCCTGTTCGAGTACTACCTGGGCTTCACGCTGTTCCAGGTAGGGGACAAACTGGCCTGGCACTCCATCCTCAGAACGAGGAGCTCCGACGAGACAAACACACACTCCTGTCTACTTTCTCACACACACACACACTCTCTTTCTCACACACACTCTATAAAAAGGGATAAAAAGCCAATACTGATCCTTAGCTGAGAGGAAGTCTGTTACTGGATATTTCATCCAGATAACAGATCCAGATTCAGGAGCAGGTTTTGGACATGCTGTTGGTTGATATTTACCTGTGTAGAGAAGCTGCTTGTCTAACTGGACAACTCTGTCTCAGACGCATGACAACAGAGAGCATCTGGCCATGATGGAGAGAATCCTGGGCCCAGTGCCTTCCAGAATGATCCGCAAGACCAGGTCAGAACTGCACACATGCATGCGCGCACACTCTCACACACACACCCTCACACACACACACACACACTCTCACACACACACCCTCACACACACACACACACTCTCACACACACACCCTCACACACACACACACTCTCACACACACACCCTCACACACACACACTCTCACACATGGTCTGCCTGCCCTCCAGGAAACAGAAGTATTTCTACCGAGGCCGTCTGGACTGGGACGAGAGCTCGTCTGCAGGGAAGTACGTGAGGGAGAACTGCAAGCCTCTGCGGGTAAGAGGACCGGAGCAGAGCAGGAGGAGAGGAGGCAGCATGATAAAACACCATCTGTGGTCTCACTGCAGGAACTGACATCTGTCTCTTTCTCTCTGTGCTTTTGTTCTGCTTCTATCCCTCCCTCACCTCCCTCCCCTCCCCTCCCTCAGAGGTACCTGCTGTCTGAGGCAGAGGATCACCACCAGCTGTTTGACCTGATCGAGAGCATGCTGGAGTACGAGCCGTCTAAGCGCCTGGCGCTGGCTGACTCCCTGAAACACCCCTTCTTCGAGGCGGGGGTGGCAGGCGACCCAGCGGGAGGGAAGAGCTGGGAGGGGAACCGCGACATCAGCCGGTGACACAGGGCCTCCCCTGACCCCCCCCCCCCCCCCCCCTCCCCGACCCCTGACCTGTTGGAGGCTGAGCGCAGACTAGGTGTGTCAGGTGAGGCCTGTCGCTGTCTCAGGGTGTTCTCGTGATCTGGTCTTCGTAGCATGGACTTCCTCTCTCCCTCCTGCTCCCAGCACACCCAGACTGCTTCCCCAGCCAGACACCCAGAGAGAGACAGACCCTCAGCTAGACTGCAGATGACAACTGTGGGAAGGAATCAAGGAGTTCAGTTCTCACCTCCCTTCCCTCTCTGTCGGGGTACAGTGACCAAGAAAGGATCGTTTTACCCCCCAGCTAAAGCAGACCCCCCCCCCCCCCTTCGCCTTCCCTCTGCATGTGCTGGAGAGGAGGGACTTTTCTGAACGTATGGAGCTGCGCTGCGTTTGGGAGGCAGAACCGCAGCCTGTGAGCGACGGCGAACCCCTTGGGTTTGAAGCGAGGCTTGAGACACAGCCAAGAGCAGAATTGTGTTTGCTCGTTCTGTGAAAGACAACATGGAATGTTTGGCTCTCGTTTGAGCTGGTGAGATGACAAGTCTAGGCAGTGATGAACACTCCACCCATATGGGCCTGTGTAGCCTCTATTATAGATAAATAGTTATTTCTGTTACGTTATGCAGCGCTTTGTGTGGGGGGCTGGATTAATACGCCGGCATTATAATGTATTGTTCACTTTTTTTTTTCCCCCAACTGTTTTATTTTAATTTTTTTGGCTGTCCTTTCTCTTATCTTCTTGGGAAGTCCTGACTCATAAACAAACACACACACACATACACAAACTGCCTTTTTCCATGTGTGAAGGATTCAGGCCTGTGGTCTATGAGATTAAGCACACATCCAGGACAGGCTCCAGACAAGACATAGCATGTGTTTACAGTATTTATTATGGAAGCAACAGTGCCCCCGCCCCCCTCCTCCATTGTACATAAGTTTGTTTTGTATGAATTTAAATGTATAAACCTGTATATATGTACGATTGTGTAGAAATAAAGATTAGTCCTCCCTGCCGAGGCTTATAGCCTGATCCGTGTCAGCTTTAGCCTCTGGCAGAGTCAAAGGGAGGCGGTTTGTCTTTAAATAACCTGACTGACTGAATCCTTAATTTTCGGAGAGCAGGAAGTGATTGTCCTCCGTTGTGTTTGGTGGCGTCGGTGTTTGTCTGAACACGCCACACGAAGGGATGGAAAGATGTCTTCTTTTTTTAAGGGATGAAATGATAGAGAATATATTTGTTATCAAAGTGATTGGTGGATTGAGAGAGAGAGAACAATAATGTAGTATGGAAATAATCTTATTGAAAAGAGTGACAAAAGGGGGGAAGTGGACAGTTAGAGTTCCAGAATAACGAACATGAATAGATTAGAAAGATAATACTTTACATGATTTGGGTCGCTTCCAGTTTGAACTTCTGACAAACTGTAATGTCTACCTAACATGCAGGAATCATCTTAAACAGGGTTCCCGCAGGGTCCTAAAAAGTCTAAAAGTCTTAACTTAAAACGGCCAGACGGACGTTATTTCTGCAACACGGATCAATATTAAAACAGAAATGTACAGTTTATCGTCTATTAGGGGGTGGGAAGCTTTTGGTCAGGTTTCGATCCGATTATTGGGGTGGTCAGGATTCAATAAAAATCGATTCTCGATTTTTAATGAAATTGCAATTCAAGATATGCTTACAAAAAAAGACTGAATCGCGATTCATATGTGAATCGATTTTTTCCCCCCACCACTAGTACTTAGTGCTGAATGAATTTAAATTAGGTTACTAATGTGATTGCTGTAAATTAAATTAATGCTTTTTCAATGACTGAATTCATTGAAATAAAAAGTTTTTTTGAATTTCTTTGATTTGAATATTTTTTGGGTAATGCGTCGTGTAGGTTTTACATTTCAATCTTTATGGTCTTGAAATGTCTTTAAAAGGTCTTAAATTTGACTTACCGAAACCTGCAGGAACCCTAAAATACTTGTGGAGACAGAAATGGAAGGTTCACATCGGTATATCAATTCAGGTAGACTACACATCAGTTCTATCGTGTTTACCGTTCTCAACACCGGGCCTGTGATTGGTCCACCCATCTTGGCATTCGTCATCAATCCTCCGTGCTCTTTCCCTGTGAAAAGGAAATCCCTTCTTTGCCGTTTTACTACAGATTGTCTCTGCCATCTGCTACTGGTGCCTGCTCTTTTTCAAACCATGAGGCCAAGTCACCCCGTCATCTGTTCATTGACAAAAATACCCTGATGTTTGATCCTACAGCTGCCGGTTAATTTACCAATCCAGTAGTAACCGCAAAATAGAGTATACACATTGACTTAACCCATAATTAAATAACGTTCCGGTGAAAGATTAGTGTTTTGACATGACTTTTCTCGAGAATGTAAAACAAAAACTTAAATTACCTTCCTATAACTACAAACCTTCCTTTAACCCACAACTGAACTGAATTCACCCCTTGAAAAACATTTCTCGTCGAACTGTCGTACTGTATAAACATAATGTCCCCTGTCAAGAGTGCCCCCTCCCCAGATCCGTATCCCTCCTCGCCGGAAGATTATGAGATTACCTGAAGACGTAAGAGTAGCTAATCTACTAGACAAGCAGGTGGAGTTATCTCTAATCTCCCTTAAGAGCAGCTGGGCACAGAGTCTAATCCAATCCTGAAAAGTGTACCTGAGGAAGGAACCTGAGGAGTGTAGGCCCTACCTGAGGAGCGGCGTTGCTGAGACTCCGTTGTGAAGAGATGGATGCAGCTATGAAGAAGTCTCTGGCAGCCCCCATCAAGCAGCTGACCAACTACGTGTACGGGACGAAGAACGGCAGGCGTGGTAGCGTCAAGAACACCCCAGCTGTCCGCAGGAAGAGCATCGCCCGCAGAAAGAGCATCGTTCGTAGGAAGAGCGCCCCGTGCACCAGCCAGAAAGTTCCGGACTCCTGGCTCCGGGTCTACCAAGCGGACCTTCAGAGAGAACGGTACGGCGATGGGAATAAGGGACGGCGGGGGAGAATAAGCCTGAAAACGCTGTGATGTGTGGAAGTGTCTCTCTTGGGTAGGCCTAGGCTACTTTGTGTAGAAGGGGGGTTGCAAGGAATGACTTGCGTAGTAGATAATCTTTGGTAGTCCTCGCTAATGTATGTAGGATTACGGGTAACATTGTGAAGCGGTAAACTGCATTTTAGCTTGTTTTGTCGAGCACGTGTCTAATTTTCCTTGTGTGTGCGTGTGCCCTGTGGATCAGGAAACTGAGAGAGGCCAAGTTTGCCAAGAAGAATGCTGAGAGAACTGTGAGGGCACACTTCAGGAGCCAGCACTGTCTTCGTAGGGTACGTGTGTGTGTGTGTGTGTGTTGACATGTGTTTGTGCAGTCAGAACCGACTTCCAAGGTGACGGCTCATCCCATTATCGTCTTGTCTCTTTGCAGAGTTCTAACACCAGGAAGCCACCCAAGAAGAACACAAACAGTTTATTCGGAGCGTTCCAGGGCCTCAGTCTAGATGGGCTGACGGGCAACACCAACACGACTCCAACCGCAGAACAGTGCAAGGTCATGTGAGGAGGAACGCGTCTAAAGCCTCTGCCACAGTGGCTACCGGGAGGTCACAAAGCAACATAGCATGCAGGACATTGAGCATCCCCTCTGATGGTGTGGGAGCTGGGGGCACCTGGACAGATTGAGAGCAATAGTTTGATTGCAGAAGTGTACTTGCATTTACGTTGCTAGATCCTGTGTCTCTTGTTTCCTTGTTGATGTTTCTTAACATATTTAAACATTTTGAGGTTCATATAATATATATTAATAGTATAGTTATAACTATTCCTTTGTACTGTGAATTTCTAACTTTGTTACATTGTATTATTTGCACAATTTGCCTCTGCCTAAAGAATGATTAAATTATTGTTAAAATTGGTTAGTATTTTTAACAGACCTATACAGTACAGTTTACACACTTGCATATTACCGTTTGAGAATATTTTCAGTTTATTGACAATACTGTAGATTAGTTTCCCATTATAAACCACAAGACTCTATCCAGGACTTTAACAGTCTTCTACTGCGAAGGATTTGAAAACTAACAGAGCAACAGAAAATAATTACTCTTCTTGCCTTGTGGAGAAACCCAAAGTGGGTGACTCATGATTTCTATATATTTTAAAAGAAATTCAGACAACCAAATGGCAGTTAACTTGAGAGACGGCGTCAAAATCGGCTTGTTACAAACAAGCGTTTATTTAATGGTATAATAAAAAAAATAAAAGATTACATCACAAGATTCATGACAAACTTAAGGTTGATACAGAGATGGAAGATTACCTTTCATTCTTTATTGAGCTCATTCAGATGCTCTCAGAGGTCGAAGATCACAAATATGTACATTAAAAAGAATGGGGGGACGCAGGCCTACACTTTACAGGTGGGGTGTCTGACAAGGAAGGGGAGGAGCCATCGAAGGACCACATCAGACCAATCACTCTCTCTGTTCCATCCCTCCCCCACCACATCAGACCAATCACTCTCTCTGTTCCATCTTAACCTTCGGCGGCTTGAGGAACGATCTATTCTTCTTCTCTTTTTTCTTGCCCTTGGCCTGGAAGGTTCTCCAACTGTCTACTCGACCGTCCCTCGTTTCCTGAGGGAAATAAAGAGGATTTTTTTTTACCTCCCTACAGCATCCGGTACAAAACCTCAGGTATTGTCTCCCAAAAACAGCACTTTTCTTCAACGATACAAATCAAACATGATGACAATAATTCCATCATAGAAAAAATTATAAAAAATTAAAACATACCTCAAAGTTTTTCTGCCACTCCCTATCCCGTTTGGCTTTCTCGTGTGTTTCGATCTCTTCCTCTCTCGCTCTTTTCCTGTGGAGAAAAAAAAAAGAAATTGTGGTTGCTGCTTCAACACCAAACAGTCTGTATTGGCTCTCTGTTGACATGACAACCACAGAGGCTTGGGGACACAGGTGACTGACTGACAGCCTCCTACCTTTCATGCATATCCTTGGCTTCCCTCTCCTTCCTCTTAATCTCTAGTTCTGCAAACAGCTTCATGGTTTGCTTGTACACCGCCTGCCTGAACTGAGGGCCAAAACAAAACAAGGCATGAGTTTTCTCCATCTGTAACTGACAAAAAAACGTATAATTGTATTCTTATCTTTATTTTGATAGAGACAGTCAGAGAGAGAACAAAGCGGAGAGAGAGGGGAGCACATGCAGGAAATGTTCCCCGGGCAAGAATTGAACCCGGGCCCCTGCGATAAGGCCTTAGCCTATGTGGTACGCGCTCTTGTGAGCCGCCGACATGAGATTTATCTGACCAGGTGAAGCTGCGTAACTTAAACATTTTCTTATAAACACAGAGATGCATTTACATTACAGTCATTTAGCAGACGCTCTTATCCAGAGCGACTTACAGTAAGTACAGGGACATTCCCCCCGAGGCAAGTAGGGTGAAGTGCCTTGCCCAAGGACACAACGTCATTTTTGGGGGGTGAATTACAGGGAATCTAACCGGCAACCTTCTGATTACTAGCCCGATTCCCTAACCGCTCAGCCACCTGACTCCCACCTGAGATGCAGAGTCTGAATGTGAAACTGACCATTTCCGGGTCGTCTTCCTCAACAAACTGGGGTTTCCCATCTTTCTTCAGCTGTTTCTTCTTCTCCTTCATCTGTCGAAAGCAAAAAGACAAAAAACAGGTGAAAAACTAAGTCAAGTGAAGTGTGACATGAAAGGCAGGGAGAGAGGAAGACATGCAGCCAATCAGGTGAACCCTAACCTCCAGATACAGGTGTGCATGGAGCCAATCAGGTGAACCCTAACCTCCACAGATACAGGTGTGCATGGAGCCAATCAGGTGAACCCTAACCTCCAGATACAGGTGTGCATGGAGCCAATCAGGTGAACCCTAACCTCCACAGATACAGGTGTGCATGGAGCCAATCAGGTGAACCCTAACCTCCAGATACAGGTGTGCATGGAGCCAATCAGGTGAACCCTAACCTCCACAGATACAGGTGTGCATGGAGCCAATCAGGTGAACCCTAACCTCCAGATACAGGTGTGCATGGAGCCAATCAGGTGAACCCTAACCTCCACAGATACAGGTGTGCATGGAGCCAATCAGGTGAACCCTAACCTCCAGATACAGGTGTGCATGGAGCCAATCAGGTGAACCCTAACCTCCAGATACAGGTGTGCATGGAGCCAATCAGGTGAACCCTAACCTCCACAGATACAGGTGTAACAGGTGTCTTGGCATCATTTGTCAGTATTGCTCCTTCCCTGAACTGCCCACACACTTTGAACTAGGGTCCTCCATCTCACGCACACAAACACCTTTTTACGAACACCGGCCAGACAACACCAATCCTAAAGCTGGCAGTTCAATGGCGCAGACAGGCAGTGTTAATACTGAAGAGGAAGTTTGACTTATTCAACTGGGGGAAATTGGCAAGTGAGCTCTGAGGATGACTGTCGTGGGTGGGACATACGTACATCTGAGGATTGTGGATTAAAGGTAAAAGAAGGATCACTCACATTGTGTTCAACATACTCTTTTCCTGCGTGGATCACATCGACCGCTCTCTTCTTCTGCTCTCCGTCCAGAAGAAGCTTGTAGGCTTTGTCCACGGCTAAAGACACCGTGACGTTAATTCTTGACTAGTATTACAGCCGCCATTGTACTGGGTAATGTAGAACAAGTTAGCATTTCATTTGTACCTTCGAAGGCTTGCTGTGCTCTCTCTGGATCATCTTGGTTTTTATCTGGATGGACTAAGATGGACAGCTGGGGGAAAGAGGAAGATAATTGTATCCTTGACGAAGAAAAAAAAAATGTTGAAGAGACACCTCGGTTCTGAACTGGTATGCCATGTTCGTACCTGTCGAAACCTCTTCTTCATTTCATCCTCAGTGACCTCGGGATCAATCTGCAACACCTTCAATCCAACAGACGTCTCATTAACATGCCGACAGGCTAGTTCAGGGCACGCTGATCAAACAAGGTCAAAACACTGATTCGAACGAAACAATGCCAATTGGATTGGTCCAGACGGTTCTCTCGATCACCTCAATTAGAGAACGTGTAAGTGACGTTAACCGGGTTAGCGGAGAGTAGCCGAGCCTACCTCAAAAGGGTTCAGATTGAAGTAAGATGATCCCGGTCGGAGCAGTCGGTCAATTTGCTGCTTTGAGGTCAACACAGAGTCCCTCTTCTCAATCTGCTTTACCTGTGTGACAATAACAATACCAAACAGTCGAGTGAGAGCGCTATCATGCGGCTAGGAAGCTAGGTGGTGGTAGACTTGAATGGCAGGTGGTAGTGGCATAACTATGCCCCACTGGAACATGATCGGTAAATGGCTAAACGTTGGCTTTGACAGCAGCATGGAGAGCATTGATGAGAAAGTAGATAAAAAAAATCAAGCATATCTAGCTAATATAAGATGATAGATTTGAGCTCGCTAGACAACTAGCTAACGTTAGCTAGCAGTATTGATGGTCTCATGTTAGCTGGGTCCCCAACAAGACGTATTCGAGAGGGTAATAGACCGAGACTGATCAATCTTTTGCAGAAGGTAAATGATGACACCTTTATAAGTATTTCTGTTGAATTTGACAAACCTCCGAGTAGAAGTTTTGAAATAAATCATCCGAACCGCCCTGGGAAGAAGGCTCTCCTCCTGCAGCCGCCATCTTGGCTCGGGCTTCTATATGACGTCAAATATTTTTGACCACGTGAACGCCAATGCAACGTTTTAAACTTTGTCTTTCTAATCTTTGATTGAGAATTAAAAGTCAAAAGAAAAGATGTTGAAAAAAAGATTATCAATAAATGTAAATTAAGGCACGTAGGTATATTATGACTTAGAAGCCGTAGTATAATCAATATGTATGCATGTAGGCACGAAATGTAACATCCTTGTATTTGTATCAAATCAATAAATCGAAATCACAATTGACAATTTTCATTATTATAAAAGCTCATAGAATCATCACGGCTGGTGTCGAATGTTTTGGTCGGAGAAAGTCAGAGAATTGCTTCGCATCCCGGGCAACACTTTTCACTCAAGTTAAAGTAAAGAAGTATATGGGCTCTGACATATTTAAAAAGGAGCCGTTACTACTACCTGTAAATTTACTGTCACCTGGTAACTGGACCTCACATCATATTAATACATTGATACAAAAAGACACTATAGGCATTCCCAAGAACATCTCCTATATGGCCATGGGTGATCAGGAATGTCTCTAATCTCAGTCATGTCGACATCGCTAAATCCCTCTCCAACAGTGTAACAAGTGTTATAACAACCTAATAACAGTGTAATAACTTCATAACGGTGTAACAGTGTAATAAGTGTATCAACAGTGTAATAACAAAAACTTTATCTACAGTGTAATAACATAAGTGTTACAACCGTGTAATCAGTGTAAGAAATATAGATATTTGTGTAAAAAGTACACAAGTACTTACACACCTTCTAAAGATTTGCTTCTGTCGTCAAGAGGTGGATTGAGAGAAACATGTTGGTTGAATGTTGAATTGTACATTTCCTCAGGATACATTTTGTGTTGAAATAGAATGTTGAGGTCATGATGCTAGGAAACCAGATTTTATTTATTTATCCCCATTCGTGTGAAATGTTTAAAATGTTGCCCCACTTAATACTGCAGATTCCAACATTAAACTTGAAACATTTCCTCACAGACAAGACATACAACCCAAACTCTCCAAATAATGACTCAATCACTTTTCTCTCAAACTAAATGTATTGAACAAAAACACATAGCAAAATCCGAACATATTTTTTTTGTTTTTGAAGTATGTCCTACGCTTCCCAATGGAGCACGTCCTCTCTCGGGAGCACATCCTCCCTCAGGCAGACCCTACAGGCCATCAGCAGCAGTAAACGGGTCGCTGTCTACCCTCCCCTCCCCAGACAGCGAGGTGGGCAGTGCGGGGCCCCCCTGGCGGGGACAGAGGCCCCTGATGCCCTGGGCCCTCACGGCTCTGCTGGCCTCCTCCAACGCCTGCAGCCTGAGGGCCATGTCCTCCAGCCGGCTCCTCAGAGCCACACCCCTCCTCAGCTGGTCTGACAGGGCCTTCTCCTCCTCACGGCCCTGGGGGGGCGACAGCGGTTACATACAGGTGTTGGAAGGAAGGGTGGGGTTATTACAGTCACAGTGTTAGTTATCGGTGGGCGATTACAAAACTAGAGAGAAGCACACAAAGAGACACACAATCTACGATCAACAAATACGGTCTGAGCCGGCTCACCTTCCTCTCCCGGAAGCTTCTGTAAGCGTCGTAGACGGCGACGGCCACAAGGGTGACCGCGAAGAGCGGAGCCCAGACCTGGGAGAGGAGATCCACCACCTGGGCCAGAGCTGGTGCTTTGGCCTCTGTCTGGCTCTTCAGGAAGGCTGCAAGCTCTTCCTGGGGGATGTCCAGGCCCACGGTAGCCCACGCTGGGATCTTGGACTGGTGGCCAGGTGACGACTCTCTAGGGCAAGAGTCTGAAAAAGGCCATCGTGTAAGGTCCATGTCAGCTGAATCGTTTATAGAATGCAAGGCAAAAGCTGGCAAACACAAAATCAACAAGTCCCGTACGTGTGTGTTCTAACGGGTGTTGTCATCTGCGATTGTGACATCATTTGAGATCATTTGCGATTGTGACGTCACACATTGTGACTGCAGCAGAGTGCGATGTTTTTAACGGGAGGGGGAAAGGGGGATTGTAAGTAACCACTGTGGTACTGGGATATGACCTTACCCCTGGTTCCTCTCCCTCTGAGCCACGCCTACAGCTGGGAGGGATGGAGGAGTGCAGGTGTGACTGCAGCGCACCTGCATCCTGGTGACAAAGCCAACATATAAACACAAACACAGCCGTACTCATCAGTTAACATACTGTCAAATGAGCTCTTTGAACGCCTTGAATTTGACACCTGTCAATCAAAAGCAAATCAAATCACAGGGGGGTGAATTAACCACTCCAAGTTATACATTTGCCTATATTATAACCCTAACCCTACATAATTATATACTGAAGAAAATATATATTCTTCCCTCTAGTGGACACTAACAGCAAGTACAGCAATTTCCAGGGACATCCATTGTTCTAATATTTGCTGGTCTCGACCGAATCTTTAAAACACGACATGACTGAAATATGCATACATTTTAAGAACCAATATATTAACAGGCATTTATTATAAAGTCCGTCTTTATCAGATATTCAACAGCCAATTGAACAGTAATATTGCCTTTCTGTCAGAGGAAATATGAAATCCATGTATATCCATTGTCATTGAGATGTCTCCCTCTAGTGGCCGAAAAAGATAACGGTTTCCCATAGACTGGGATTAGAGACGGCACAGATATGAGATTAACATGAGGAGTCCCACAAGTGGCAGGTGTTTATAAAGACCAGGGCGGGGGGTTCACCCTCTTAGTAAATCCTTCATGGTCTAATTTGGGGACTCTTTAATCCAGATAGAAATTGAAAACAATCGGCTTTTGAGAACCACCAACTGATTTTTCCTCCAGTCAGGCTGGTTACAGTAATGGCCAGTGTGTACGGTTGACAAAACTCAAAAGTAATCTTAGGGGTGTTTGAAAAGAATTTCCACCCCACAGAGTGGGCCCATGTTTACTGTGGCTCGTGATTTCTAGCAGAGTGGTTAAACAGCGAAGGTAGGTATGAAATGCCTGAGCTGGGAATGTCCCCTTGATTAAAGGTGATAGTCGGTGAGGTGACTCTGTAAACTAGCTCACCCTCTTGTAAGAACACAGTTGGGGGTGAGCTCCTCACGTTAGCGACGCTGCACCTGCTTCACCATCTGGGTATGTTGGGATAGAAGGGCAGAACATGAACAAACACAAGCGGTTTCATCACAAGGCAATCTGCTCTCAAGCACGTTGCTTTGGAAAAGAAAAGAAAAAAAAAGCGTCAGAAATACAGGAAAGAAATTAATTCAATATAGAGATTTAATTCTGGTGTCAGGTAAGAATTTTAACCCGTTTAGCTCCATATGGATTCAATCAGCTCCATCAAGCGTTTTTCATTCGACTATCCCACGGACCCCCACATGAAGTATGAGTGGAGGTGAATTACAATTGAGCCAGTTTTTCAGTACAGTGTCTTCAGGAAATGGGATTCGTTCCTAGCACTTTATTGAATTGGTCTGTGGTGTTTAATGTACACATGGTATTGGAATGGGGACAATATGAATGCTTGCCCAAACAGTGCTACTATGGTTTAAAAAAAAAGACATATCCTGAAAAGTGAAAGGGTTAAAATCCTTTTTAGTTTTTCGATTATTTAAGAACTACGCATCTTCTCTTGTCCAGTCTTGTTTGATACACAATTGAAAAAATTGCCCAAATGTGAAATTTGAGGTAGGAATCGACTCAAAATATTGATTGACACCATTGAATTTGAGGTATCTGACAATTGAATTGATGCTCAACTGAGTTTTATTGAAACGGAACAAAACGTAAAAGTTATAAATACAAACATCAAAGAACAAACTGTGGCTCTTAAGGTAAGCCAAACCAAGTTCTAACGGGCAAGTTCAAAGAAAACATAGGAAGTTAAGATAATAATAATAATATCAGATTTAAAAAACACAATCAATCTACCTCTAGAAATGCTAGACATACACGTTTTAACGTTACAAAACCTTTTTTTTTTTCTCGCCTCTCCTTCCTGTGGATTCTTTTCTTCACCACTGCAAAAAATGATTAAGAAGCTCTAGCTATATGCAAATATTTACAAGCAAGTCCCTAAGCGACTAGTAGAAACCAGAAAGGGAGTACAAGTAGGGGAGGGGGAGGGTGGACACAAACTTCCTGCAAGGCAATCTCATGATTTAATGTCCTCTCAGACTTTTGAAAATGAACGTCCGCTTTTTAAAATGTTAATTGTTGGCTTTAAAAGAACCACAAACAAAAAGGAGTAAAGGTGTGTGTGTGTGTTGTTTTAAGACGTATGTCCCATGTAACCGTAAGGAGTAAGAACTGCTTCAGTATAACGGTTACATTCACTTCTTCAGCCAATCAACTTCAGCCAAAACACAATTTCAGCCAATCAACTTCAGCCAATTCTGGGGTCTGTCCATTTTTACATTTAGTGTTTTTTTGGGGGGTGTGTCAGTTTGTTTTCGTGAGGGGATGAAGAATAAAAAGTCAATCAAAAAACTGCGGCCAATCTCCTCTTTTTTTTTTCTCTCTTTTTTTTTTCTACTTTCTGCCAAATACCTTTCTGTTGCATTTACTTCCATTGCTGCCCATAGGAATCCTGTGAAAATTCCAGGGTGTCATTACTGTAACCATAGTTACCGGAATAGTCGGCCCCCTGTTGCAGGGGCTGCTGGGCGATGGGTTGGGACCCCCAGTTCTGTTGGTTGGTCTGTCTGCGTTTGGAGTCCGGCTGGTTGAACACATCCGCCTTCCTCTTCCCGCCCACATTGCCTCCACGGTGCCCCCGGGGCACCCTGGCACCTCGGCCCCTCTGTGGCTGGAAGGGAGCCCCACGGCCCCCTCTGCCACCCCGTGGACCCCCAATGGGGGGCCCCCTCTGAGCGTAGCCCCCCCGGCCCCGGGTGGGCGGTGCCCCGCGGGCCCTGGGTGGGGGCGGGGCCCCCCTGCTGGGCCGACTGCCTCGGCCCCTCATGGTGTAGACGTCGTCGTAGCCGTAGTAGGGGTCTTCGTAACCGCCGCGGTAATCGTGGTAGTCGTAGCCGCCATAGTAGTCATCGTAGTAGTCCTCGTAGCTGTAGTAGTCTGGGGGGTAGGCGGAGTACCCCCCCCGCCCCCCTCGCCCCCTCCCCCTGCCCGGCGGAGGCATGCGCGGAGGAGGGTAATGGTAATAGTCGTCGTACCTGCAGGACACAGCAAGTCAACAACACGGCTTAAAAAACAAAAACAACACACACTCGGGGCGAGCAACACAGGTGCCCCCGACAAACAGGTCAAACGTCGAGGTCCGTCAAGGTTTCTTCATATCTACCAGATGTGAGTCAAGCCCGGGCTGTCCCTCTGAGCAACCTCACCCTGTGTTTCTGGTGGTCTGTCTCTGGGCCTGACGCTCTTTCCTCTTCTTGTCCGGAGGCTTGGCCAGGACTATCTCTATGTCCTCCCCACCAAGCTCCTTCCCATTCATCTCGTCCATCGCCTGAGAGAGAAAACGGCGTCAAGAGGGACACGTGACGGTGGCCGCTGACTTAACGAGTGCAAGGGGGGGGGGTGGATGTTACCCACCTTCACGGCCGCGTCCCTCTCCTCAAAGTGAACAAAGGCGTAGTCTTTCAGCTTTTTGACTCGCTCCAGCTTCCCAAACTGGGAGAACGTCTTCTCCAGCAGCTCCTCTGTGACCGGGGTGGCCAGCTTCCTTACAAACAGCACCTTCACCTGGACACACACACACACACTCAGAATGATACACAACACACATCACACAGAAAGGGAGAGAGAGAGAGTCAGAGAGAGACTCAGAGAGTCAGAGAGAGACAGAGACAGACAGACAGAGAGAGACAGAGGGAAAAGACAGATGGAGAAAGATGGAGGAAAAGGACCAAGTCTGACCTTGGCCATGATCTCTGGGTCGGGCTCTGCGACGGGGTCGGCCCACTCCACGGTGACGGGGTTCCCCCACACCTTCACCTTCCCGCTCATCAGGCGTCGCCGAGCCTGGGCGGCAGACTTGTGGTCCTCGTATTCCAAGAAGCAGAAGCCCCGGTTCTTCTTCTTGTCATCCGGCTGGTGGTACAAGATCACTTCCTGAAGGCCCTCTGGAGAGGAAAGGAAAGATCAGCACTCTAACATGAGAGAAAGATCAGCACTCTAACATGAGAGAAAGATCAGCACTCTGACATGAGAGAAAGATCAGCACTCTAACATGAGAGAAAGATCAGCACTCTAACATGAGAGAAAGATCAGCACTCTAACATGAGAGAAAGATCAGCACTCTAACATGAGAGAAAGATCAGCACTCTAACATGAGAGAAATCTGCTGGAGATTTGCACTGTGATTTAATTGACCTGGAAGAATTTTGCTGACTAGAAGGAACGGGCATAAACAGGAACTTCTATCTCACCTGTGACTTTACCGAAGTCCTCTAGTATGCTGTCTCTGGTCTTGTTCTTTGGGATCGAGCCCACAAACAGACGATTGTTCGCCACAGATATGCACACTCCGAGGTACTTCCCAGCCCGGATCTCATAGTTGTCACACTGGAGACAGACAACATCAAACATTAATACTCTAAACCTTCCCTTCTGCACACTGAGCTACACCCATCCCCTGCTCTACGACCAAGCTACGCCATCCCTATGTTCTACCAGTAAATTACACCCATTCCCATGATCTACCCGCCCCCCTCCCTCTCTCCCCCACCTTCTCCCCTCCCTCCCCCACCCTCTCCGCCTCCACCCCCCTCCACCCTCACCAATTTGACAGCCTCCTGGGCAGCATCCTTGCTGCAGAACGTGATGAAGGCGTAGCCCCTGTTCTGGCCCGACAGGGGGTCCATCATCAGTCTCAGGTCCCAGATGGGCCCGGCCTTCTCAAACAGCGGCACCAACTCGTCCTCATACAGGTCCCTGGGGATCTTACCCACAAACACCTGGTGGAGGAAGCAGCCAGGGCAGTCAGCAGTCCACTAGGAACTGACCGGATCTGGTTAGGGTCCTATGTGTGGTAATGCAGAAGGGAGAGGCCAGTGGGTCTGCCCTGGAGATTTGCCTGATAAAAAATCCACGTTTTTTTTTTTTTTACAGTGTCGCTACGGAGGAAAAGATTTAGGTGCAAAATACAGTCTTTACAGTTGGCGTAGCGCTTGAACTCCACTGCTCTTACAGTTAATACGCAGACTTTTTTGGTTTTGTTGTTGCGCTAGAGAAAAACCACATCTCATCCAAAGTGACTTACAAACGGTGGATCCGACCTGGAAGAGCAGCGACGCAGTTAGGGTCGCTCTGAGACGAAGCATCTTTACATTTACATATAGTCATTTAGCAGACGCTCTTATCCAGAGCGACTTAGTGAGTACAGGGACATTCCCCCGAGGCAAGTAGGGTGAATTGCCTTGCCAAAGGACACAACGTCATTTTACACGGCCGGGAATCTTCTGAATAACCCAACTCCTTAACCGCTCAGCTATCTGACCCCCCCCCCCCCCCATCTTTACCTCAGTTCCGATTCCCGGCTGTGTTCCTTTGAAGACGTCGTCGGGCGGCGGGCCTCCGTACTTCCTCTGTCCCGTGGTGACGTCCAGGGTGTACCCTGTCCTCTCCAGCAGGGCCTGGGGAGAGACTCCACGTCAGCACCACCGCACCTGGGCAGGTGTGTCTCACCACCACAGGTGTGTCGCACCACCGCACCTGGGCAGGTGTGTCTCACCACCACAGGTGTGTCGCACCACCGCACCTGGGCAGGTGTGTCTCACCACCGCACCTGGGCAGGTGTGTCGCACCACCGCACCTCGGCAGGTGTGTCGCACCACAGAGACGCCTCCCGAGACTCGACGTCAACACACCTTTATTTTGGACTCGTCGGGTCCCTTCGTCGATTCCTGTACTTTGCTTCCTTGCTTCTCCCTCTGTCGGTATGTTTTCATGACGCCGCACAGGAACGCACTTTTGTTCTGTGGAAACAGGCGTCACTTCACCTCGTGTGTGGGTTTGTGATGGAAACCAATACAAGACTTTTTAACTACTCTGAAGAAGTCTTAATACAATATTTTACGTTTTAACAAATCGAGCAGACGCTTTTATCCAAAGCAACAGAAGATCAAGGATCAAAAGTAGGTCGTTTAAACAGTATTTCGGTGGTTAGAATCAAGGAACGGTCTGTATTTACCAGGCACAGTGCAACAATAACAATATCTCTGCTACCAATCACAGTGCAACAATAACAATATCTCTGCTACCATGCACGTGGCAACAATAACAAACGTCCTCACCTGCACATGGGACAGGTCGCTCTCTTTAAACTGCAACAGCACGGACATAGCCCCCTCCTCGTTGAATTCCCTCAGGGCATCGATAGCCCTCTCGTCCAGATCCGCATATGCCACCAAGCCTAGACGAAAGAAAACACGCTAAGATCACAATCAGCCCTGTTCCACACGCGCACCCGCTTCTCTTAACTCTGTTCTCCTGTGCAGCTTGCAGCGTTTTCTGTTTTTCCAACACGGAGAGTGGGAATCATCCACCTGTCTGGAAGATGTTGTCGAGGCTTTCTGCCACTTTCTGCGGCAGCCCAGCGTCGAGGAGCGTCTGATAGTTCTCTGTGTGGGTGCTGCTGATGTCCATCGGCTCTTCCTCCTCCCTTACCGGGGCAGAACTTCCGTTCACCTCGGCGGCTGCCATTCTCCTTTAAGTAAACAATGGGGAAAAAAAGAAAAGAAAAAAGCCGAGATGTGAGTTCATTCACAGTTCAACTGTTGTGTAGGCTAGTGATATAGTCATCCGGTGGAGACATGTGGCAAACATGGACAGGGTTTAAGCTACTAAACAACCCCAACATAGCACTACACCTTTTTTTTACGAAAAGTTCAGCTAACGCCGTCAGTCCAAATTACATTCATTCATGGTTTCTTAACCTAGACCCACACAAAATTAAATTGAACTAGTGGTAGAATTAATTGTATGCCTGGCAAAGAATTGACAGGTGCAACAGTCAGAATTTAGCTACAGCTCGTTAATTGCAAAGATGATTGAAAAATAGATAGCTAGCTCGGTTTCATTGACTTCACGATTTTCTTTCTTTCTCTTTGCTGGACAGCGCCGTCCCGCCCCCTTCGCATGTAGCCAGTCTGCTAAAAGGGCTAACATCAGATTACTTAGCTAGCAAGCAACAGAAAACGAGACAGAATACAGAAATCAAGGAGACTGCAACGAGGTTGCAGCCATGACAAATGCGTAAAAAATTGCACAGGTTGGAAAGCGGCGAACTGAGTAAAATGACGAAAAATATCACAGCTGGTTAGCTAATCGTGGGGCTACGGCCTTGTGTGTGCAGACACCTTTCAGAATTCCAATAAAGCACGCGCCCAAACGGATAAGCATTAGGTAGTATCAATAGCTTACCTATCTATTCCGGTAAATTACCAATGGCGTTAATCTTTGGCGACAATTAACCTGTAAATGTGATCCAAAACTGCTGATATGAATAATATGTTTTGGTCTACCCACGAGACAGATCTCGAGACGGCCCAGTCGCTCACACAACGCCACCGCTTGGCAACGAACCCAGTTTCAGAGCTACACGCCCCCATGCTCTGTGTAGCAGACTCCCCAACCAATCCAAGAGGTTTAAAATTGACTGATGTTTTGTACGCCAATCGTTTCACTCCTCCAGACAGAAGAGGTTTCAATTTGGAGTATCCAGACATAATGGTAGTTGTCTCAATTATCGTAGCTACCGTTTAATGTCCAAGCTCAGTCAAACTCGTTTGTATTCGCCAGGTAGGCTAACGTCTGTATCTTGGATTTATAGCTAAGAAATGAGACTGCCGTTACGCCCAAAGATTACCCCCCCCCTCCCAAAATTCTAGCTTGTAGGGCCAATCGCATTTCAGAAAAGGATTTAGTATTCCCAGTACCACCTTTAAAAATCACAAGAGACTTCTTTACTGAAAATCCAAAAGCATTTATTCATAAAGTTATCAAATCCAGCATATTGATTTGTGATATAGGCTAGGACTGCTATAGGATAAATGGAGCTCAGTCGTCATGGTTCAGTTTCTTGATCTTTCCCTTGTGACGATCAATCTCTTTCTGCAGTCGCTCGATCTCCTTCTTGTGGTGGTCGATCTCCTCTTCATGGTGTTGATGGAGCGCAGCCAACTGATCCCGGCTTTTTTCCCTGGGAGTTGAAAGACATAAATAAAAATGTCACAACTTTCTCCTGGAGAGCTACCCTCCTGTAGGTTCACTCCCAACCCCAACTTATTTCGATTAACCAGCCAAGTAAAATAAATCTGGTACTCGATTATGGTTTGAGAAGCAAGGTCATATGAGGTCAAATAAGGCGAGACTCCCAAATTGAACAAAAGCACAAAACCTTCATTTCTGGTTCAACAAGAGTTTTACAAGTAGCTTGAACCCCAATTACAGATTTGTTGCCATTATGGTCCGTTGACTATACGGTCAACTCACTACACTGAGTAGAACTATACAACACTGGACAATTAACTTTGGATTCCAATGCTACAACCACACACACTACCATGGAAACTTCACTGCATTGGGACCCTTGAATTATTTAAAAACAGACTTGCCAAAAATAACGCTCCTCTTCGGCAGCTGCTTTTCTTCCAAAGGCCCCACCTGCCGCCCTGATGGAGCCCCCTCCCCCTCCACCTTTTCCGGCACCTTGGCCCAGGTCGCCAACCTATAACAAACAAAAAAAAGGTTTTACTCTTAGTAAACCGATGCACACTTTGTTGTTGCACAGGATGTTTTCCTCTTATTGTTTACCATTCGGGGAATGTTACTAGTACTAGAGCTAAATATAGCAACAACAGCTACAGCTAATCTGTAGACAAACAGACCACATGCCGGCAGCTAGCCCATGATTAGCTAGCTGTTGTTGCTATATTTAAAGCTAGCTAGCTATGTAAATAGCTTGCATACACACAGGACAGTCTCCATGTCATCACTCGTAAAACACTACCTGATCGGACGACATCCTGATCCGGTTAGCAAAGTAACCTCTGAAGATGGGTCTCGATAGAAACCTCGCCATTGTTTTCTTCCAAATTATCAAGTGAGCTCTACGCAGGAGGATTTAGATTCTTGACTGGATCCCCAAAGCGGAAATTGTCCTTTTATATTCCCGTTTGGCCCCTCTTTACTGCCCTCTGCTCCTGTTCCTAAGCCATTTGAGGTCACACAATGTTAACCCTTGTGCTGCCTTCTGGTCACATGACCCAAAGGTTCATAACGAACCATCGTTGTGTTTACCCAATTTTACCCAATACAAAAACAAATAAAAATAATGTTCTTTTAACCTTCGCAATGTGGGGGGTCTGAGACAGCCCAACGGTTAAAAGAAAATGCTTCACTTTGTTTTTGTATGCGGTAAAGTTGTCGCAATACGACGGTGGGTCAAGCTATTTAAACATATTGTTTATGAGAACTTGTAACGGTAATCATGCACCCTGGTCCAGTTGTGTCAGATAATCGGTAATGATTCCCTAACGCCACAATAATCAACCCTGTAAAGTGTGAACTGATATCAAACTTTACAATTTTTATAATGACCCAGCAGACTTTGGATTTAATTAAGAGTGGCTTTACAATCCACAGGTTACAAAGAGGCCAAATCATTTCCTCTGAGTAAGATGGCACTGAAGGCTCATTCATAACTGGAAGAGAAATGGCACATCGGAATTGTACTAAACAAGAGAGGGAGAGAGAGACAGAGATAGAGAAAGAGAGGTGGGGGAGAGAGAGAGGGAGAGAGAGACAGAGAGAAAGAGGGTGGGTGTTAGGCCAGATGAGTCATGGAAGCACTCAAAAGGTATCCAATCTCTGGATGACAAAGCTCATAGCAGAGAAGAGCCGAATGAGTCCAACTGGACCAGACTCTCTAAATCATCCATGGTATAGAGGAGGTGAAGGTCAACAACCACCAGTGTGTCCCCACAGTCATCTCCACAATGTCCTCTTTAATCTGAAAGCTACGAACGTTTGTGGGAGGCATCAGAACAGACATGGGGGAAGTTCGTATGACAAACACAGTAAAACGAAAGGAAGCCCACAGCTTTTTGAACAAGAAAGTCTGGTTGTATAGCCGCTTTTTCTTGATGGTTGAATTGAAGAGAATTCGTTGAATTTTGAGGTAAAGCAGTGAGAAGGAAGGAGTCCACCAAGTGAGAACTACACACTAAAAACAAGATCATTTATCTGAACCATGGCAAATAGCATTGAGTTTGGATCGTTTGCATTTTAAGAATGTGGCTGCATTATTTGACTCATAAATGAAATTAGTAATCAATCATCCTATTTGCATTTTAATTTTCTTCTTCAAGAGTGCTCAATCTTTCACTTAATTAAAATGAAAAAGAAATAGACATTTGAGATTTAATTTTCAAAACATGCCTCAGCAAATAGATACCAAAATTCAATTTGAAATGTAAAATTTGAAAATTAAAATGCATTTCCATAAATGCATTTTCATTTTAAGAACGTGGCTGCAAAATCGTGACCACAATTCAAATTCAAATGCATTTCCAGAAATGCATTTTCATTTTCAAGAACGTGGCTGCAAAATCGTGACCACAATTCAAATCGAAATGCATTTCCAGAAATGCATTTTCATTTTAAGAACGTGGCTGCAAAATCGTGACCACAATTCAAATTCAAATGCATTTCCAGAAATGCATTTTCATTTTAAGAACGTGGCTGTAAAATCGTGACCACAATTCAAATTCAAATGCATTTGCAGAAATGCAAAATGAACGAAAAAGCATTCTGAGCGGCGCAGCAGAGTGACGTCAGTAGCCGCTCTTCTTCAGCTCCCTGCTGACCGAGCTACCCATCTTGTTCGGTAGGGAGCGGTGTGCACATCTGCATTGCATTACATTGCAAATGTGCCGGGAAATTGATTGAATTGCCGGGTCTTTAGAGGACGCATCACAGACTGAGCAACTTGATGTCAAACAATTAATAAAACAGTGGCAGAGCTACTATTAATGTGTAAATCTGTGACGGCAGAGTATGCAGCCAAGCTCTCTATGACTTGTTCTACTCGGTCACGGGCATCAGACTCAGATATATTATTAGATTATACCTGTTCAGCTAATTCTAACAGTGTTTGCACAATTTGAGGGAGCGCCATGGTCTGTGATGCGTCCTCTAAAGCAGCGGTCCCCAACCTTTTTTGCGCCACGGACCGCTTTCATGTAAGACATATTTTCACGGACCGGCAGAACGGACTGGGAGGAAAGATAGGCCCTGGACAGCTGCGCTGCTAATGCATGTACATTCTGGGTTTGATGTGATCCTAGAAAAATAGTTTAGCTGATTTGAGCGAAAAATAGTTTTTTGAGTTTTATGTAAAATAAACGGCCGTTTTTTCAATTGACCCAACTTTAAGTTTCTTAGCCTGGCTTTCCATCGTCATATTGTTACTAGCTAGCTTTCGATGTGTCAGTCCCACTGTTGTGTGTGACTATAAGCTACGACAGTGACACCCGAAGTGCGTTCCTTATATCCAGTTCAGGCCTATTCCAAAATGTTGTTTGATTGCTGTCACGGCAGAAAATCCCGCTTGATGTTGGAAATGGAAGCAGGGTTTTCAGTGCTTTAGTGGCGATCTCAGGATAGCCTTTATCCAAAACACCGATAGAGTTGTTGTCTCAAACAGGCTTCATTGAGTGGTAACTATCACTTGTCATGTGTCAAGAGGAAGAGACGCGCATGATACCGTTCAATAAAGCCCACAAACTTGCTAAAAAATGAGTAAACACACGTCTTTGCAGAGCTTTTTTGCTCAGGGGAAAAGGCCCGCGGAGAAGGAGAGAATCAGGTCATTTTTCAGAATAAAACGTCTTTCAGACTCTGATAATCAATTAAAAGGAAATAATGTTATAAATTCTTTTTTGTGCGGCCCGGTACGAAATGACTCACGGACCGTTACCGGTCCGCGGACCGGTGGGCACCGGTTGGGGAACGCTGCTCTAAAGACCCGGCAATTCAATCAATTTCCCGGCACATTTGCAATGTAATGCAATGCAGATGTGCACACCGCCCCCTACCGAACAAGATGGATAGCTCGGTCAGCAGGGAGCTGAAGAAGAGCGGCTACTGACGTCACTCTGCTGCGCCGCTCAGAATGCTTTTTCGTTCATTTTGCATTTCTGCAAATGCATTTGAATTTGAATTGTGGTCACGATTTTACAGCCACGTTCTTAAAATGAAAATGCATTTCTGGAAATGCATTTGAATTTGAATTGTGGTCACGATTTTGCAGCCACGTTCTTGAAAATGAAAATGCATTTCTGGAAATGCATTTGAATTTGAATTGTGGTCACGATTTTGCAGCCACGTTCTTAAAATGAAAATGCATTTATGGAAATGCATTTTAATTTTCAAATTTTACATTTCAAATTGAATTTTGGTATCTATTTGCTGGGGCATGTTTTGAAAATTAAATCTCAAATGTCTATTTCTTTTTCATTTTAATTAAGTGAAAGATTGAGCACTCTTGAAGAAGAAAATTAAAATGAAAATAGGATGATTGATTACTAATTTCATTTATGAGTCAAATAATGCAGACACATTCTTAAAATGCAAATGCATTTCTGGAAATGCATTTGCATTTGAATTTTGGTAACAATTTGCTTCCATACATCTCAAGGTGATGTATAGAAATGCTACTAAACTGCAGTTTTAGCTAACAACCACAGGGTGGCAGTGTGGCTCAATAAATCCCACTGGCTTTCTGCAAACAGCAAACATCCTCCTTGATAAGTTGTATTCAACACATTGTTATATAAAAGTGATTGCATGTTTTTATAAGCAATCTGCATGATAATAACTCTCAGGGTAAGAGTGAGTTGTGAGTCTAAGTAGTCAAAAACTCACGTTACATTTTTATAATGTCAAATTAACAATGCAATAGGGCCTACCTTTATTCGTTATGATCTTCAATATATATTATTTATACATGTTTAATTTTACTCTCTGAAAGGGATATCTATAGATGTATATGATATGCATGATCAGACTAGGGT
The DNA here is from genome assembly GCF_963692335.1 of Osmerus eperlanus. NCBI lineage: Eukaryota > Metazoa > Chordata > Actinopteri > Osmeriformes > Osmeridae > Osmerus > Osmerus eperlanus. The sequence continues at coordinate 12,410,931 of NC_085037.1, forward strand.
CTGATGTTTAATAAGCTGCGACTGCCATAGTGAAATAAGAACACAAATATTAGTTGCAGTATTAAGTGTTTGGTATCAAATCAATCACATAGGGAAAATTAGGAGAATATGTGTGCTGGATCTAAATTGTTTTGGTCGTTAGTGTACCATGGCAACATCGAGTGTTTTATGCCAATGAAAGTGATAGTGCTTATTTATTTTATTTGTTTGCACAATCATAACTAATAGTCGAATCTATTTGAAAGGTACAGAGTTGTACAATGATTTGTTTTTCGAATCTGCTTTCTAAAGGAAAGGAGACATAAATTATTAAATGAATTATAATTGATCAATTAATTCAGGACAAACAACACAATGCTGCAAAATGCTGCTAGGTCTACGGATGAACTGCAATGAATGGTGAAAACTCCCTGACAAAGCAAACTATAGGCTAGTTAAACTATTGAGGATCGCATTATTTCTTATTTTCTGTGTCTGTACATGAATGGGCTTCCGGTGTGCAGGAGATGGAACAGCCAGTTACCTGCGTGTATCTGCTCACCTCGCCAGCTCAAGTGTTGCCATAGGAAATAGTATCCTGGCAACAGCACAAATCTGAGCAAAGACAAAGTAAGATCACGCCGAGCTTTCAATTTGAGGCCAGCGTCCCCGTATGAAAGATTTGCACCCGTAGGTTAGATAATGTGTTGTTTTCTTTTGCCAGTAAAATGTATCAAAAGCATTGATTCTGTCCATTTTTTTTATTATACCCCGGGCTTTGCTAAATAGCTATGTGAAATCTAATTTGAATGTGAAAAGCCATGGCTACATAGTTTTGCAGCATTGCAGTCCATATACCCTTCCTCAGGAAACACGAAAAGTGTTCCTGGCTGCAGCATATTTTGTACCTGTGACAGCATGCCACAACACTTTGTTTCTCACTGGGGAGCGGAAACAAATTTTTCCCGTGCAGAGAGCGTTTGGATTTTGATTGAAGCAATGTATAATAGACCTATGGTGATATAAACCGACCTCCATTCTGTAGCTACCATTGTACGAGACGAGGCTAGCTAGATTAATACGGCTAGACCTCTTTCCCCCCTGAAACATTTGACTGCAAAAAGTGCAATCAGAATTGGGCATCCAAAATGAGCATTCACTTCACTCTCAATATGGCTCTCGGTGAAAATACGTGTAACGCCGCCAAGGTGGTGGTGGTGATGGTGACGGTGACGACCGTCTAATGACAATGGTGATGATGATGAAGCCATCTCGCTCCCACGATGACCCCTAAACTATATCTGCGGTCAGATCCTTCCTCGTTCCGCTCTGCCGCTTTCTCTGTCTCGGTAACGACCTCAATGAGCTGATTGCGTGCTCTCTCTGTTGCCATGGGGATGTTGCGGCGCGAGAGGGCCTGGACTGTGTGCATCCATAGGAACACCAGACAAAAAAGTAGCGAATGTATTGAATTGCTATAGCACAAATAATGGGAATTACATGAATGATGTGGATTTTCTTTAACGAAAGTGTGTCACACACCCATAAAAAACAGACATCCGACCACTGCAGAACTTTTCTTTGTCTGCTTATTTGGTGAATAGTTCTTCTGGCATTTTCGTTTAGGCGGCAATTGAATCGTTTCTACATGAGCATTTCCATTAAGACCACTACATCATCGCTCTAGCTAGTCATTAGCCGCCGCCGGTACAACCCCCCTGCAGAGCTATCACGGGCCTGGGCCTGAACCGAGAGAGCGACCCCTCCAGGGAACTCGGCTCAAGAGAATGTTGTCATTTCCTTATGACGCACAAACGCAGCAGTATTCCGCCGCAATTGACATTTGTCATTCAGAAAAGTAGGTAAACTTCCTAAAGGTATCATGGAGGCGTTTTTTTTCAATGGCACTATTACGCATTTTGTACGTAATGTTTTTCTTTCATTGACAAGCATTCAGAATAATCGGAATAATAGGCTACCAAATGTGTAGACGTGTGTTCAGGTAACAACGAACCACTGACCTCTCTCCAAGTCCCCCAATCCAACACAGAACCCCACCCACCAACTGACAAGTTGATGCAGTAATTGTCCTCTGATTGCTTCAAACATACATTGATATTCAACAGTAATTCCGCCATCGGAAACTCATCATTTAAGTCCAGACAGCGGATGTGTCACGCACTCACTCTCTTTTTCTCAGTGTCCATCAGACAAGAGAATCATTTAAATAGAAAGCTACATGCTTCTGGAGGCGGAAACGTCGGGACAGGCCAACCAAACAGGTGTCTGAGTGTGCCGAATGTCGTCATTCTTTCCCGGTTGATTGCTTGTTTGTTTTGCCTACCGTTTACGTGACCTTTAACAAGTACAGCGGGGTACACTACCACCCACAGCCCGGGATTGAGAGTGATAGCATGACATCGATGCAGATCAGAATATTACAGAGGAAAGCAAACATAGGAACGTCAGGGCATTTCATTTTTATTTGGCTGGATGTCAAAGATGTACTCATATTTTGCATGTGCCAACAGAAAATACCGGTATTAAAACACTGACAGGGTGATTTTGACAGTTTTTCCCTTCCGGTATTTATCCGCACCTTTGAATACTTAATTCATGCAGCATTGGCATGAAAAAACAGACCCTTGGTCTGCAGAGTGAACATAGCAACATACTTTTCTGCAGAATAGAAAAGATGCAGTCTACAAAGATTCTCCCCAACACAAAGAAAACAAGATGGCTGCAAATAACCTTCAGACAGTTCACTCAAACTCTGCCTCATTTTCAGTACATCTCATTCATTTGGCAGGCGCTTTTATCCAAAGCGACACACAAACAGTGCGTGTATAAGTACAGCAGATGATCAAGGAACTGAAGTGCAGAGTCCTAACAGTGTTGGTGCCTCTTTCCTCTCTCCGCTGCTCAAGCCTCGACAGTGTCCCTCAGAGGAGATTACAGAGAGGATCACGTGGGTCCTGCAAGGAAAACTAACATACGCTTCTCAAGCCCTCCATTTCTGTGTTACACTTGACAATTCCATGGCATCATTAGTGCCAACAATCACCAGCAGGAGCCCAGCTGCCTGGAGAAATAAACCTAGTGAGTTCCTCTAGTCTGTCTGCCCTATCTGAGCAGTCCCTCCCCTGGCTGTTCCACCCTCTCCTCCCCCCCTCACCCCGCCTACTCCCTCTTCCTACCCCCCTCTTCCTCCCCACCCAGAAGCCATAGGCAATGCCCCCCTTCTCCCTCTTCTCTCTCCCCCTCTCCCATCCTTCCTCTCACCCCCCTCCTCTCCTCTCATTCCTCTCCTCTACACCCTCTTCTTCTTCTTACTCACTCGCTCCCTCCCTCTCCTTCCCTTTCCCTTCTCCTTGTCTCCCTCCCTCCCCCTTCTCCCTCCTCTCTCTCCTTCCGACCTTCTCTCTCTCTTTCCCTCCCTACTCCCTCCCTCCCCCTTCTCCCTCCTCTCTCTCCTTCCGACCCTTCTCTCTCTCTTTCCCTCCCTACTCCTTCCCCCCTCTCACCCCCCCCCCTTCAACGCCATCTCCCGCTCGGCATCTGCAGTTTCCATGGCAACACTCTTCAATTAACCGCCGCACAGAGTCCCATTCTCATCACAAGCCAGGTGCTAATTGATGGCTGGATGGCACGAGGGCATGGCACCCGGCACCTGCTGCTGGAGGGTCTTCAGGACCACGTCAGCTGTGTCCATATCATCAGGGCTGAGCTGCAGTTCCAGCGCTGATGTGGTCGTCGTAGATGTTGTTGCAGTGCAGTCTCACAGTGAGAACCAATTCTTCAATACTGGTGCAGAGTCCAGAGGCTGTGTATTGTCTTCCAGAAGGCAACGAACAAGTGGAGCCACTGAAACTGTCTTGTCTGTGGATCCGTGCAGTTTTACAGTTGGTTCTCTTGCTGCAGTTGAGCTGAGTCGAGATCCACAGCTGAGATTACCTTATTTTTTTACTGTCTCGTTACGGAACAGGCTGTACCCTCAGCACTAACCCCTGTAACACTGTTAGAGATGTTAGAGAGGTTAGAGATGTTAGAGATGGCCACTTCTAGTCTCTTATTTTCTAATTTTCAATATATTTTTTTAGGGCATTTCTGCTGCATAGGGAAGAACAGGGAAGAATGGGAGACAATGTAAAGGAGAGAGAGAGTGTGTGTTTGTATATGTGTGTGTATGTGTGTATGTTTGCAGATGTGTTGTAGGCCCCCCTCTCCAGTTGGACAGAGTATGTACCCAGCTCCCCCGGCCCCCCTGAACCCTCCAGCCCCCTGACCCCCCACATAGAGCCACACCCAGCTTGTTAGCTCTCCAAACGACCCCACATAATGAGCTCTGCTCAACTGACAGACCCTGCTCATCTTTCCCCTTCCAATGCCTCGCATTTTCAGATGGTCTCAATTAAAATTCGATGAGAAGATGGACTCAGACACAAGCAATGTTTGGGCCTGTCAACTGACAAGCAGCAATGCAGATGTAGTCGGTTTGGATGGTTTTAGTTTGGATGCTGTTTTTGTCATAGGACGCCGTTTCCCTTTATTAAACTTGTTTGTTTCCTCTGTGCCGAATTCCATATCTGTAAAACGCTGCTTACAATGACTGCAGTTTTTCCTCTAATGTTTTGATATCCTTTTAGAGCAAAACGAACGCTTGCTTTAAAACAGAGCCAGGGAAAGTAGTCCGTTTATCATTTTTTGAAGATTGCCTTTTTGCCCCAGTTCTATATTTAGAGGAACAAAATGTCGCCTTGGGCTTACATGTGACAGGCTTTACAACTAAAGAGCATCAATTCTGCTTTGTTCTTCCTGTAATGTATTCCACTGTGTTTCTGCTCCAGTGGGAGTCAGGGTGCTTTACGGTAGAGAAAGATAAATCTTTACCTTGCTATAATGTTTCCTCATAACTGTCGTATAACAAATAAAATCTAGGAGTTTGTAAGACAATCTGTACTGGCAGACCCAAGAAGAACAACTCTCATTGTGTAATATAGATATGTTTTGTTTTTTAATTAGAAATAGGACACATTCATCTTGTGCTCTGAAAACTGTACATTTACAATAAGATAAACTGCAAATGTTAATAGAACATAAAAAGGCAGAGGAAGATACAAATAGGATTCGATACAATTAACTCTGTGATAGATGAGGACAGGGAAAAGGGGAATTATTGGTACATACTGTCATGTAATACTGACATGGTTATCAAAAACACACTGTTACAGAAGACAGGAGGTTCAGTTACTCTGCAGCGGAGCGCTGCATTGAGTACAAACAGATATCCTAAAGCACAGTTTAGAGATATTCATAGGCTAGTATTCATCTACATCTGCTTTTAGAATTACAATGATCTATCACAGAGCTCCCAATATGGAGCCTGCTCTTTCACTCAACACGCAGTCAAACCTCTATGGAATTAATTTCTTCAATCGCTAATAAAGATGCGTTATACAGGATTCTCATAAAGTATCTATATGATCTGTAAGTATGAGGAACATGTTATAAAATTATTTAAAACATTTGTAAGAAAAAATGTGCCTGAATCTTGATAATCAGTTTTGCTTGAGCATCAAGCGGCCATCATATTCCTCTGTTTCACACTTGATGGTTATTAAACACAAAGATGTGTTGAAGTCTTTAAAGTATCGCTGGCACCGCGGAAGTCACTTAGAGGGCTGGCGCCTCCCAGCTTCGTTCTAGGGTCTAGAGTTCTGCAAGGCCGGGCGGATGGAAACATGACGATGCTGAAGATGATTAAACGGTCCAATGGGATCCTCCCCTTTTTTTGTTAGTTTTTTCACGACGATAAGAAGCCTGCGTTCTGCTCGGTGGGAAATAGGGCGGGTCTATAGGTCTGTGTCTGTCCCAGTCCCTTCATGTGCCAACAGCAAGTTCCCAGAATGCACTGCTCCTCCTTGGAAAGAGGCTAGGTTGTCCCTGGAGCCTGCGATGTGGTGAGGAAGGACAGCCATGAACGAGTAGGGCTTCCTTCACCAGCACCACTGTCATCCTCACGTCTGTCCCGATGCTTTGCAGTCCTTGAGGAATTACCGTGCGATATTCTACCCATTATTTTGTAACCTTATGAAATCTCAGCAAACGGTACAAAGAAAACTTCAAATGACAAACAAAGTCGGGTGAGATGAAAAATAAAACATTTCTCAAAACGCTAGAAAACGAAAAACAAAACACAGGTAATCACAATCATACCGATGATACTGATAAATGGCAGTAATAATAATAATAATAATAATGTTCAGCTCTGTAAGTAAGCGTGGTCAAGCCTTGTCTCCAGTAGAGGCCGTGTTAAGTGTCCAACAAACAGTTTTCAGCCTCTCCTCCTCAGAAGCAGTTCCGGTGGGAAGCAACACAACCACAACCACAACCACAACACATGGGTTCACTACCGAGCCAGACCCCCAAGCCAGAGGCCTGAGGGGGAGTCCTGTCTCAGGAAGTGAGCTGGGCGCTGCAACATCCTGCCTTGGAAGGGGTTTCTGGGCTGTCCACTGTCCGCAGCCAGCCAGTGCTGGACTGGTCCTCTGGAGGAGGAAAGCCCCCTGTTTTCGAAGGGAATCAGAGAGATTGAAGCGCAGGCGTTGCCATGACAACATCTCCCAAGCCTGGGACGGAAGAGAATGGGGGAAAAAACTCTCGAACGGAATCGCAAAAAAAAAAAACGGATCCAGAACCGATCCTTCTCCGCTGGAACCCACCCGTGATTCTGACCGACTGGCTTCTGACTTGCCAGTTTCCACTCGTGGCCTCACCGGTGTTTCAAAAGTCAATGCTGAGAGTCACATAAGCACACCAGGTCAGCTAGCCTTTCCTCTTCTCGTTCCGAGGGTTGGAAAGACACATGGTTTCGCTCTTCCATCCTCCTGCCTTCTTCGATCAACACTCTTCCCAGGCTGGCTCAACACCATCCCCACGTGGACACGTTCTCATCCCCCAAACCAACAGGTGACCGAGGTGAAGAAAAAGGACTCAGACCTCCGTCTGCAGGTCGATGATGTCTTGGCCCACCAGAGGGATGGCGGTGGCTGCCTTCTCCCACTCCCCAGCCTGGATCTGCAGGGGCGAGGCTGCCAGGGGCTCCAGGTCCCTCTTCACCCAGGATGGGGGTGAGTGCTGGGTTCTCTGAATGCCCTCCCAGGGTCTCTCCATGGGAGGCTGCTGCTTGTCCTGTTAAAGGAGGGGGGGGGAGAACCAGGTGGTGAGTCAACGACCAAAACATCCATTTGTTGAGCTCGGGGCAAGTGTGAAGAGGTACTAGGAAACGCAGCTGGGTGTGTGATGTGTGATGGGTAAACACTGGGAATAAACACTCACGCTGTGGTTTGTTTTGTCACTTCCGCCTGAAGACACACTCCATCTCACTGACTGTAGGGGGAGACGAAGGTAAAGACGTTATTGAAACGATGCGACAAAAACGATGCAAACGAACAGAGTCCATTCGGATTCAAAAGGCACGGTGGGGAACGGTCGCTTTTTATTTACCTTGCTGTCAGAAGCAGGGGACTCTCTGTCTTTCTCGGCGTGATGCAATTTCCTGTTCAGATCCTGGAACATGTTCTGGTGGCGTTTCCTTGTGTGCATGATCTTCTACAGGAGGCACAAAACAAAGTCAGTCAAGCTTTTTGAAATCTTACATGTTACGAATCAGTGTTAATACTTAGATATTATATAAGATTTGGTATGCTATCATGCCATCTAGTACAGAATACACACCTCAAAGTCCAATTCAGCATAACGAGATTTCTGCCTCTGTGAAAAGGAAGAAGAAAGACAATATTTTGTTAGTTTCTAAATAAATCAAAAACTTTCTCCTTAGCGTGTACAGAATGAACTACAGTTACTAACTTTACTTATTTACTAGCTTCAAACCCCACAAGTAGCTCCCTTCCTCCCCCAAGACCTCACCCCCATTCTCACCTCCAGAGAGCTCATGGACAGAGTCGAGATGGTCTCACTCTTGGACATCATGGAGTTCATGGAGTCGAAAGTGTCCCCCAAGCTGCTGTGGGTGATGTGGGACTCGCTGGACATGTTGTGCAGGTTCTGGACGGGAGAGTCCCTCTCGGAGTACGACACGCTGACGCGGTCGGCCGGCAGGCTCTTCAGACCGAAGGCGGCCTGGGGCTCAGCGAAGGGTCCGCTGAGGTGCACCAGCCTGGTCTGGGGCAACTGGTCCACGCTGATGTTGTACTTGGACGGGTCGTCTTTGGGCTTGGAGCGCAGGGTGGACGTGTTGTTGGGCATGAGCACGTAGCCGCTGCCGTCCGGGGCGCTGCCCTCGGCCTGACCGCGGGCCATGTTGGCGTCCAGCTGCTGGAAGAGCTCGCCGTCGCACACGTAGACCGGTTTGCCGCAGGATGGATCCATGCCGCCCAGACGGGTCTTCTCGCGCTTCAGGGTGAGGGTGTGGCTGGAGTATTCGGGCACCGCCTGCATGTGGGCCTTGGTGGTGTGGGCGGGGAGGGTGTGGAAGTTGGAGCTCATTGGTGGAGGCAGCTGGGGAGGGGACATCTTCTCCTCTAAGGTACTCATCGTGCCTCCTGGGGTTGAGGGAAGGAGGGGGGGAGAGAGAGGGAAGAAAGAGAGGCACTTAGGTTAGAAAGTGCTTTGAAAATGTAGATTGGCTGGGCCTAAGTCACTAGTGTTGAGAGAATATAGTCAAATGAAAATGGTTCGTGGCACTGCCACTTGTGGATGAATTTGAATGTGCTTGTCTTAGAAAATAGCTTTCTATCCTTAATGGAAAAAGGGTTTGAGTTAGACGCTCACCTGGTCTGCTGGAATCAGCGTCCTTCTCGAAATCAGACTGCGAAAGAGAACAGAGGAGACAGGGTTTTATTAGACTTTAATGCATGCGCATATTCAACCTGAGAGAAAAAAAAAAAATGTATTTCTCATTTACGAGAGACACTCCAGGCGAATCAGAAGACCTTGCAGAGTAACTCACCCCGAGTTGGGTCTGTCCGTTTTGGAGGGAGCTGCCGGAGTCTCCGTTCCCGTCGTCTTTGCGATCGACGACGCGACACTTCACCGCCTCCTGCACCTCCCTGCGCAGGATGCAGTGCACCATGACGATGATGAAGCCCTCCAGGGAATCGAACACGGCGAAGAGGATCTGGAAGAGGGCGGAGCGACGGTCGGTGATGGCCAACACGGCCGACATCCAGGTGAGGGCGAGCAGTGGCAGAACCACGCAGGAGCTCCACAGTGACGCCCTGCAGGATAGGAGGGGAACTGCAGGTTAGACAGGGTTCACACTGTACCGATGCGAACCATTGTTCACTGTAACCAGTTCAGAGGGTTTGCTTGGCCTGTTGTTATGGTGGTGGAAGCCGATATGACAGGGCTTTATCAACATGGCCGTAATGACACTGATGGTGCGTGATAAGAACCGGTGTAGGAAGAGGATGCGATCGATAAAACCTACCCTGCTCTCTCCTTCAGCTTCACGTCCGTAATGCCGTCCTTGGACACCAGCTTGTTGAAGACCAGAATACCAATCACCATGTTCACCTGTTCCATACACACACACAGAGAAAGGCAGGGAATAAGACTATGCAGGGGCCGATGCGGATGACGCCGCTTGCTGTATTCATACGTGGTGTTCAGGAAGAGAACGCCGCAGGTTTGGAGAGAGGTACATACCAGGACGACGGCAGCAGCGGGTCCAACGAACGAGTAGAGTAGTCCACCCTCCAGAGAGAGCCAGCAGCTGTCGAACACAGAGCAGGACTCACATTAGTATCTGTGCTGGGAGTGCAGACATGGAGAGAGAGATGGAGGGAGAGAGAGAGAGAGAGGGAGATAGAAAGAGGGATGGAAAGAGAGAGATAGGATAGACTGAGGTTCAAACTTACTAGTTGACGGTGCCATATCCCTTCGCCTTGGTGAACCCCACAGAAACAGCCACGACCAGCGCAGGAAGACCTGAGGAACAGACAGGCGGAGAGTTAGGATTGGCTGAGCCACCACCAAGGAGCCTGGGATGACAGGTCTGGCAGGCAGACAGGGAGAAAGTCGGGAGGACGTCGGGGAGAGCTCTTACCCCAGCCGAGACACAGGAAACGCTTGCGGATGATGCGGTTGCGCAGACGGCCAGTGACAGCCATGTAGGACTGCCAAGCTTCAGTCAGCACCCAGCAGAACGAGGACAGGAAGAAGAAGTGAAGGAGGGCCGCCACCAGCGCGCACGACACCTGGACGAGGGAACGAGAGAGAGACAGAGAGAGAGAGACAGAGAGAGAGACAGAGAGAGAGAGACAGAGAGAGAGAGACAGAGAGAGAGAGACAGAGAGAGAGAATTGTGTCAGTAGAGCTCCTCTTCACTCCCCAAAGTCCCCAAAGAAGGAGGTCAAAACCTCACAGGAGAGCGTCGACCAGGTTTGCAAACAAAGCCTTACCTTGTTGCGAGCTTGGGTTTGTCCAATCAGAATGAGGATGTTGGAGCAAATGATGGAGAGGCAGAAGTTGATGAGGATCACGGAGCGCTCGGAGCGGATGTACCTGGAGGGAAACGGAGGGAAGAAGAGAGAGAGAGAAACATAGTTTAGGGAGGAGACGAAGACGGGGCAATCAAAACCCTGCGAGGCCGTCCGGGGGCAGGTGATCCTCTGGGCAGGTTAGGGTTAGGGGCGGTACTCACTTCCAGACAGAGACGTAGATGATGATGAGGAGGAGCAGGGTGAGGGAGGAGACTCCACAGCCCACGATGAGGGTGACGGACGGCAGCAGAGACTTATCCATCATCTGGAGAGAGAGGAGACAAACACAACACACGCTCGTTAGACTTCCATCGCCACCAGCCGACACACTGGCAAAAGGGCAGGGGAGAAGCAAATATAGACACTAACGCGTACGCATCACTGAATCCTCTGAGCGTGCGTGTGTGTTGCTATCTGGAACAGCAGACAGCTCCCTGTGGGCAGAGAGCTGAATGGCACAATTAGGCCACGGCTGAGACAAGGTGACCCCAAGGTGAACGTGTCAGGAAGATGGAGCGAGCCACTGTGAGATGTCGCCGAGGTCACCGCGTTTCCCCATTGAGCTTTTGAACCAGCAAATGAGGCGCGAAGGATAGGGAACATACATCTCCCTCCAATAAACGGATAAATGAAGAGAAGGGGAGAGGGAGAGGGCGAGAGAGGTAGAGGGAGAGAGCGAGCAAGAGAGATAGAGGCAGAGGGAGAGAGGGAGAGAGCGAGAGATAGAGGCAGAGAGAGTGCTGTCCCTTGGGTGTTTTGGCGTGGCTGACATCTAATTTCTCGCACATGGGCAGCCATTTAACATTCTTTATTTTATTTTTCTTGCGATGGGATATCAAGATATCGAGCTGCATTCTGGCACCTTTCCGGTGAGAGTGTGAGAGCATTTTCAAATCAGCAGATTTCGCATCTCTATCTACGGGAGTGGACAGGTGGGCTGTTATCCCCTATGCATTAATTAACCCCTCCCTCCCTCCTTGCCTCTCCATGTTCTGGCAGCGGCTTAGCACCTCAGTCATGCCAGTGGCCGTGCCCGCTTCTCCTGTCTTCCACAGATCCCCTAACGGGCACAGGGGAGGGCATGCTCTCCCTGCCGGAGGTCTCTCTCCAGGGCCAGGTGGGCAGGGCCTCTCGGGAGAGACTCCACCCAGCAAGGGCAGCTTAGGTGTCTTGAGTTTACCGCCCGACTGCAATCCTCCTCCCTCTGATGGCTTCAGTGGGGGGTCGAGTTCGTTTAACAACTTTGATTAATCTGCACCACGGCAGAGTAGATGAACGGGAGGGATCCCGGGAGGAGGTGCACGCGGACGGGGTTGAGAAAACCCTCCGTCGGAGAGGAGTCTAATTAGATGAGGGTGAGGAGGAGTGAAGACAGGCTAAGTAGCTGGCTGATGCTGGGGGGGGGGGAGGTAATAAAATGATGAGGATGTCCAGTCAGCATGGCAGAACGGCTTTGGCCTTCGTTCAGATATTTTTTTTTACGATAATCGCATAAAATTCGAGGTCCGAGGCATTCAAAATACTGGCCTAGACCATGGTGTTCAGCGTTGCCGATGGTATCCAAGGAGACCAGAATGGATTTGAATTCAGTGCCTCGGAGGGTAGGCCTCTCTCGCAATCTGCTCTCCATACAGACCTGCCTGATTTCAAAGCACAGCTGGCACACTCTGGCCCGCGGCAGCCAAAATGCTAAATTAGCACGGCAAATTTGTTGCGAAATCTATCCAACGACATCAGAGGGCCCCTGAAACAGATGGTGGATCATGCCGAGGTGAGTTGGCTTCCGTCTCGGCTTTCTCCTGGAAGCTGGGAGAAACAGCCCCGCTGGAGGTCAACACTCGCTGGGAGAAACAGCCCCGCTGGAGGTCAACACTCGCTGGGAGAAACAGCCCCGCTGGAGGTCAACACTCACTGGGAGAAACAGCCCCGCTGGAGGTCAACACTCGCTGGGAGAAACAGCCCCGCTGGAGGTCAACACTCGCTGGGAGAAATAGCCCCGCTGGAGGCTGGGAGAAACAGCCCTGCTGGAGGCTGGGAGAAACAGCCCCGCTGGAGGCTGGGAGAAACAGCCCCGCTGGAGGCTGGGAGAAACAGCCCCGCTGGAGGCTGGGAGAAACAGCCCCGCTGGAGGCTGGGAGAAACAGCCCCGCTGGAGGTCAACACTCGCTCTTTCTGGGTGGATGCCTCAGCCCCAGAGCCTGACCTAAATATGAGGAATATGTGCCGCTTGTGCCCTTGAAATTTTGCCATGCTCCCATTTATGTGAGAAAGAATCAAGGATGAAGCACAAGGTGGGTGGGTGGGTGGTGAATTCCACTAAGGCGTTTAATCAGTATGCATTTAGATTTCTACTTAATATTGATTACCCAGAGTGCAGTGTTCTAATAGGGGCCATTGGTCAAGGGCAGCTGACGGACCAATCAGGTGGTTTGGTTCTGTTGGACCGTGTGTCCAAGCCATGTTCCTATTGGTCCAGAAAGCAGACCATGTCGAATGGAAGCTGGAACACTGCAGTGTCTGTTTTTTTCTCTCTCTCCTCTCTCTCCCTCCTTTTTCTCTCTCTCCTCCTGACGATGTTTCTAATACAGCTGGCAGGCGAACAGTATTGAAAATGTCTCCAGCACACATCAAAGGCTGGGGGGGGTGGGGGGGGCGGGAGAGGCAAAGAGGATCCATCACCGCACACCCAGACAGCTACCGACACCTCTCATTGGCCAGTTTAGTTGTGGCTTCTCCAGAGAAACACTGGATGTGGCTGAAGGGTTGGTGTTGTACGGGTGAGGGGAGGGAGGTGGAGGGGGGAGGGAGGGGATATCAAGGAAGAATTCTGTTATTGGTAGACGGAATGATTGGCGCAGCAGGCTATCTGCTGTAGAGAAGGGGTGGGGGTGGGGGGAGGGGGGTTGCAGTTCCCATTTCACACATTCAGGGGGCGCTGTGTCTCCTTCTGGCTCCCAGACATGGACAGACAAATATCAACAATGACAACAACAGGTCTGGAGCTCCCACAGCATCTAAAGCTGCAGCAAGAAAAACAGGCACCCAGACAGGCTTGCGTCTGTTCACCTTACAGGCCTGCACTGTGCCCATCCCTGTTCCGGAGCTGGCCAGTAGGCCTACACGTAGCCTACTGTTGATAGGGATGGTAATTACATTGACTGGTTACCCAGTATATGTGAGAGACATGTAGTGTGTCTGAATAATCATAGCTGGTGCCATCTGTTGATTGTCGTTGTATTTTCATCGTTGCAGCAAAACTCAGTAGCAGAAAAAAACGGGCCTGGGGGGGGGGGGGTGTATGGAGAAGGGAGGGGGGCTGTTTTTCCTCACCAAATACACAAAAAAAACACTAAAAACTAAAAATCACATAGACCGAGTTTGCGCTGCAGAAGCCGTTGCCAGGGCAACAAGACGGAGAACCGGTTCCGAGGCACTGTCTTTAATTGTAGAAAATTACACATAGCTTTGAGCAAGAAAAAATGAGCTATGCGTATTAACAGAATCTACTAAGTAGCCTGTGGACAATATGTGTCTTGCAAGTTACGCAATGCACAAACTGATCGAATAAATATTGTGATTGAAACTAAATTCGAAGTAGATAGGAAAACAATCAACATGATTTATATTGAATAAAAAACTGACTTCTACAGTCCACTACCTATATTTGAACTGAAACATTGTTATGCAGTATTCAGCTTGTTTTGCAATTAGGTGAACAGTCTTCATTTAATTGACAATTTTATCAAAGCGCATAATCGCATTAGCATGCATTTGAATAACTGAAAACAATTTAGCGTCAGATCGACTTTGTTATCAGCGGCTCAATGCATTTCTACATGTTGCACCGTTATTCGCTTCAACGTTGAATCATCGGAATATGCTATAAGTCTTCCGTCAATGGCTCCTACACACAGACAAAGACTGGAAAGACAGCGCGAAACGAGATGAAACGAAAACAACGCCTACGTTTTCAATTCACATCACACCTGCACTAAACGAACATTAACATAAAAAAAACGAGGTAGTATTAAACAACACTTACCGAATCGGGATTGATCCGCGATAAAATGGCGAAGGTGGAGAGGTTGTCACACATGCATTTGGTTTTGAATGAATCAACGGCAACCACTCTGCAGCTTCGCGCAGTCCAAGATCCTAGCAGAGACGAACTGTGGAGGGGCGAGAGGGAAGGCGGACAGCGGGTTACGAAAGGGGGAACATTCTTACAACAAAAAAAAGAAAAAACATCTCAACCTCTTTTCCATCACAAACATTTATCTTTGAATGTTACAGAAAACACATCCCGTCTTAAAAAATACACTATAATGAAGAAATACAGGTGATTCAGGTTGGTATGTTAATTGCAATGCAGTGGAATTCATATTTCTAACAATAAAAGTATTCACCTTTAATTTGAGTAATACACTAGTAGGCTACACTGCTCTAACCAGGAGTAGATATGTCTATCACTCTCAAATGATGGAAACCCTATTTCTATAGGTGGCATAGCTACAATGCCATTCACGACCTTCCATTTTAGATCTCGTCTGTGTCTATTTGAAACCCAGGGCTGTCCACTGTACCGAACCAAACCACCCTGTTCACCGAGCTGTAGCTATGTGAGGTACCCTCTGTTGTGTTCCCTCTGCGGTGGCTAACGTGAGGTGAGGTGACATGGCGCCCAGCTGTAGCGTGAGACGTGTTGGCGTGTGACAGGTCACGGATGTAGAGCCCGGACTGTACCGTGTAGGCTGAGGAGGCTAGCATGACCGCTGCCCCAGAGGAAGGGAAGGGCTCAGCCTGGGAAGGGTGCTTGGGAAGCCATCTTCCACGGCGTGTGTGTGTGTGTGTGTGTGTGGGGGCACCTTCCAGCTAGGTTGTAAATGCATGCTGAGGCCCAGTGAGGGCTGGGGTGCAGGAGGTGCTCTCTGGAGAGGGTAACCCGCCTCACACAGCATGAGCAGCAGCCAAGAGAGGCTTGCCCTGAGATCTCCTGCCAGGGATTCGGTCTGGCTAGCTTGCCTTTTCCTCCCTCTCTCTTTCTCTCTCTCTTCCTTTCTCTCTCTTCCTTCCTCTCTTTACCCCACTCTCTCTCCCTCTCTCTTTCCCTCTCCCCCTCTGTCTCTCCACCACCCACCACCCCCACCCCCCTGCCTCTCTATCCAGCCATTAATCAAATCTGCCGTCCAAAATGTATCTAGTTTGTCTGGAGGCACGTCAACCATCCTCCAGCAAGTGTGAGTTAATTACATTTCCTCTTCTTCCTTCCTTCCTTCCCTCTCTCTCTCTCTCTCTCTCTCTCTCTCTCTCTCTCTCTCTCTCTCTCTCTCTCTCTCTCTCTCTCTCTCTCTCTCTCTCTCTCTCTCTCTCTATCTATTTGTTTTCTGTGGTCTGGCGGTGAAGGTCTGTGTGGGGATGTGAACGGGTGGAATACAGTCATGCTTATCTCTGCCCCACAAGTGTACAAATCTATCTAAATGCAAATGTCCCACCTGTTAGGGCTTTTCAGAGGTGGAGGTGGGAGAGGAGGGGGAGGGGACAATGAGCTTTGAGGGCGGGGCTGACTTGTATGGAGTCTGGGGTGGGGTCTGGGGGGGGGGTCTGGGTCACAGAAGGTAAACTCGTTCTGCAGAGGCCCTGTCCTAGCTTTCACTGAAGACCGACATGATTGCTCTGATCACTCTGTGCTGACTGGTTGACAGTAAGTCTGTCTTGGTGTCTCGGTGGTGAAAACAGATGAACAACAACTTCAGGCCCTGCATCTAAATGCTGAGACCGACCACGGGCGATTAAATCGACGTGGAAACCCTTTCTATATGCTAAGGAAATGTAAACAACTTACGTTTCGCTCTCGTCCCAGGAGATGCATGTCTCGTTGACGGTTCCCTGGAAAGAGAGAGAGAGAGAGGCGGGGTGAGAACCGAAACGTGTGATGAAGACACAATCGCCAAGTCCAGGGCGCTGTGTCGTTGTGTGAGATGCAACCGCTTGACGTCAACCACCCGCCCACGGTTTCCCAGCAGCCTCCTCTGTTTTTGCCATGGGGACTAAAAACAACCCCTCATCGCCGTGACGATGCATTCCTTCATTTAAACTTTCTGTCTCGCCTCGGGTTAGGTTTAGGGCCCGAGCTAGGAAAACAACGATGTTGTGGTGGCTGCAAATGTCAGGCCGCCACTGCGGTGGAAATGTCAACTGATGTAGCGTGGCTGCGAGGAGGAGCAGGGGGGTTAGGGGAGAGCAAGGGAGGGGGGTCGTGTTTCTAAGGTCGTTCGAAGGTCTCTCCACCGGGGTACTTACATTGTGGAGGTGGGGGAAGTCGATCTCCACTGGGGAGGACAGGAGGGTTGGGGTGGGCTTCACTATGACCGAGACCACCTTAGAGTTGAGGATGGTGCTGTTGCTGTGGAGACAGAGGAGAGGGGTCCAACGCGGTCAAACAGAAGCTCGGAACCAGATAAGGTACAATTTAGACTTGATTCATAGCTACAGTCAATACTGCCGCCCCCTTCAGAATTCTAAACAGGTGGGTTTTACACAGTTAGTGAGATTATGTCTATATATCGGACTGAGTCTCCTCTCGTTGCAGTGGAGTGCAGGATCTCCCAAGGAGTTTAAACAGAAAGTAGAGCCAATTCTACATCATAAAACTTCTCAGTGGAACAGCCATACCTGTGGAAAGCCAAGATGGAGCCCAGGTTTCTGTACAGGACGATGCCAGTCACAAAAGCAGTGGTTCCCTCTGCAACAAAACAAATGCACCATTAGTCTGCTGTTTCGCCAGGAGTTAGGAGAACAGATGTTGATCTAGTGGCTCTGTGAGAGTATGTGTGAGGTGCGTGAGGTGTGTGTGAGGTGTGTGTGAAGGTGTGTGTGAAGTTGTGTGTGTGAGTTCTCCTCACCAGGCTGGTCGATGGACAGGGCGTCGCGGGAAACGGTGATCTTTTCCTCAGAGGTTCTGACCCAGTCCATCATGCCCCTCCAGCCCTGAACTGGGAAGCTGAAGTCTGAGGTCACGGCAGTGGGTCGCTTCTGGATGCTCAGCACTGGAGAGAGGGAAGGAGGGAGGGAGAGAGAGATGTAGAGAGGTGGGGAGAGAGGGAGGGAGAGAGAGATGTAGAGAGCGGGGGAGGGAGAGAGGGAGGGAGGGAGGGAGAGAGAGATGTAGAGAGGGGGGAGGGAGAGAGGGAGGGAGAGAGAGATGTAGAGAGGGGGGGACGGAGAGAGGGAGGGAGAGGCACCGAGAGAAAGAGAGGGAAAGCTGTTAAAAAGGCGCTTCAGAATAAATGCCCATGTGACTCCCTAACTTCATGTCTGTTTGGCAGGGGAGTGAAGCCGTCTGTGGGCTCAGGGCCTGGCTAACACATCGAGTAGCCAAAGGACACCGCAGACTCCTGCGTCACACGGGCCTTTCACTGGAGGAGTCACTGAATCCTGTGTGAAAACATCGCCTCTGCATGCCAGAGGAACGAGCTGGCGAGAAACTCTGACCGGAGCCAGTAACAAATGTGTCAGTTTACAGTTGGAGCAGTGCAGACTTGAGAGCTTGATGTAAAAACCAATATGTGTCTCAGTCCCTCCCCTGCCTCTGGTGTAAACTCCCATTTATCTTAATATACTAAATCCAGTTGCTGTGGTTAAGTAACATCTTGAAGATGGCTGGGGTAATAAGAGATAGCTAATGGCACTGTCAGGGTGACTGCAGGGATACATGTGTTCTGCTGTCTCGATGGACTTCCATTCCGCGGGGTGATTAAGATGGATGTACTCCCGTGTCGGAGAAAGGTGAAGACAAATCATCGTCTGACACAGGAGGAGAGCAGCTGGCAACTTTGAGCTCACCTAAATTCTCGGTGACTTCATAAATGTCCTGGAAGTCCTTCATCTGCATGCCGATCATGTCCACAAAGTCCTCGACCAGACGCAGGAACTCCTTGACGTTAAGCCCCATCTGAGGGTAGAAGGAGAGGGAGAAAGAGAGAGAGAGAGAGAACGAGAGAGAGAGAGAGAGAGAGAGAGAGAGAGAGAGAGAGAGAGAGAGAGAGAGAGAGAGAGAGAGAGAGAGAGAGAAAGAGAAGGACTTGATTTAATACAAAGGTGAGCTGTGAGCAGTGAAGGATGTTAAATGGCTCGCCCACTCCTGTCAGTTTACACAAAGAAACTTGTCAGACCAAATGTACAGTGCACAGCACAGTTCGTATCCGCATACTGTAGAACTGCAAAAGCCCTTTCTGTCAACCCCTGAATCACCACCAACTGAAGCCACGGAACTTCCTCAGGTCCATACATGGACACTGTGACACTCTGATTCTTTCTTCTCCTCTTCGCTGAGGGGCTGCTTGCGTCTCTCTGACGCAGAACTGCAGCTATGTGGGCGCTAGGCGTGGACATCTGTGTGTTACAGTCCCTGTGCCTCTCAGAGCGTCCGCGGTCTGTGGGCCGCTAGTGAGACGTGCAGATTGGCAAGTGGGCGTTCGTGATTCTCCCTGGATTTCTTCTTCTCCTTTCTCACGGCTGCTGTGGTAACTCTCTCCCGACGCGCTAGGCTAACTCACCAGCCACCTCCCACTTAAGTTCAGACACGTTTATCCTCTGAATGAAGAACCCAGTACTGACTGGCTGAGTCACTAGGCAGCCCTCGTTTGTGTAAACCCTGAGGCCACGTCTAGAAAGAAGATGTGCTTCTTTCTTTTTCAAGTATGACTAGCGGAAACGGGATGCAAACAAGTGTTTATGCAAAAACGTTGAAAAGGGAAGATCACAAAGAAACAACCTCTTAACCTATCGCTGTGGGAGAAGGGTCCTAGAGACGACTCTTAACCTATCGCTGTGGGAGAAGGGTCCTAGAGACGACTCTTAACCTATCGCTGTGGGAGAAGGGTCCTAGAGACGACTCTTAACCTATCGCTGTGGGAGAAGGGTCCTAGAGACGACTCTTAACCTATCGCTGTGGGAGAAGGGTCCTAGAGACGAGAACTTCAGGGTTCCTGCCTCCCTCGCTCACAATGTTCCACACGAGACGTTGGGCACGTGTACATATGCTTTTCTCGTGTCCACGTCACAAGTGGTGGCGTGGGTTGAACAGACAGGCTGAGAGTAAAGGCCAGATGCACATTCTCCCATACTAGGCCCGTGAGTTTCCAACCGAAAGTTGGAGGTGGGTTAAATGTTGTTTCTTTGGGTGGGGGGTTGAAGGGAGGAGGGGGGGGTGGGGGTGGCGCTGGTGATAATGAGACATCACCAATCAAATCTCCACCCCCGCCCCCCCCCTCAATCTCACACTTGCTCTCAATGTCACAGATGCTTCACAAGAAAAGTTTCTCTGCTTGTCCTCTCTCTCTCTCTCTCTCTCTCTCTCTCTCTCTCTGTCTCTCTCTCTCTCTCCCTGTCTATCAGTCATGCCCTCAGTAGATAACAGGAACATGATGATTATACACACACTGCCTCCCATGCTAACAGCGAGCCATGTGAGTTTGACACTTACCAGTTGCGCCTCCTCCCATTTATCGCGGTGTTCTTCTTTCAGCAAATTGCTAATAATCTGGGCGTAGTTCTGCACGGGATAAAATGGGAGAGAAGGTGTTAGATGTTACCTCATATAGACATAATTATTCCTGTTATGTACAAAGGTGTTAGGGACGAATCTAAATTGCAGCCAAGTTCCTACGTAATTACAGCCTATCAAGTTTCTTTTCAACTGCCACTGCTTTTTCAAACAGGAAAGGTGAAAGGTGTTTTGTGAGTGTGAGGGAAACTGGACTGACCTGCACGTCTGCGTTGTTCAGGCTGGATCTGGATCCCTTGTACAGCTCCGTGGTGTTCCTCAGAACCTCCACCATGGCCAGCAGGTCTCCACTGTACTGGGTGCCCTCGTCCGACGTGGCTTTGAGCCGGGAAATCACCTCGGAAACTCCATCTCCCATGAGCCCCGTCTGCGACTTGGAGACTTGGTCCTGGGCCTGCAGGAGGGGAGGGAGGGGGGAGGACGAAAGGTCAGGATCTGAAGTCTCTGATCATCTCGGTACCATTGAATAAGCAAGTGACCGTCTAAGAACAATCCTAGTTTAAACAAGATACTTTTCCTCCTCACCAGGCCAAGGACCCTAGTCTGTAACATTCAGGAGGGGAGATGGGATGGTTTGGATCGTCTAACTCACCAGCATGTAGATGTCCTGGTAGTCCTTGGAAACACACTTGACATGGCTGGGGTTTTCCCAGAAGGCCAGACCGATGGCATCCAGGGTGCATCTGCGGAGGATCAAGCCTGAGAGAGAACCACAAAGCACCAGGGGTTAGGCCCTACACACACACACACACACACACACTTGATTTGTGCTATGGGTCTTGGTGAGTGTGTGTGTGAGTGTGTGTGATCCTACCTGTGGATCCGGAGGGACAGTTGACAGCGGCCAGGTCTCCAGCAGCAGTTTTCTTCCAGATGACATCTCCATTGTTCTCCTCTGGGCAGATCTCGTGGGGTTCTGCAGAGAACAACACAGATAACGTTAGTCAGGGGCTCCGGCGTTAACGGGGGGGGGTCTCACGACAGCGAGCCAGACGCACGGCGTCATGGTTTGTCAGGTTTGTGTTCGGCTTCTCTGACCTGGGCATCTCTTCTCGTTGCAGCGCCTCATCTCTCCGTTGTCTCCTGGGCAAGGCTCCCCTCCAAAGAAGGGCCCCTCGCAGGACCTGCGCCTCTGCTGGTTCCCCCCCCCGCATGTCCGGGTGCAGCTTCCCCAGGTGCTCCAAGACAGCCAGCGCCCGTCGACTGCAGGGAGAGGAGGGTCTGGTTATCGACACGCGGACACACTACGTCTTTGAGATTTTTGGGGGGACGTTTTCCATGCTTCATGTGGGATGTTATGAAGGTGGTTGGGGGACAGGTATGGATGGGGGTGTATCTACCTGGGCAGTTTTTCAGGAAGCAGTTGGACGTCTCCTGCCAGTCTCCGCGGCACTCTGAGCCGCCGTAGGATGGCCCGTTGCACTCTCGGGTTCTCTGCATGGTTCCGTTGGAGCACGACGCAGAACAGGGGCTCCACCCGGCCCACTCGTTCCAGGATCCGTCCACTAGGGGGAGCAAGAGAGACGCGGGGGCCGTTAGGTCATTGACTGGGCCACAGGGGTCGTGTCACAGCATGTCATGTGTCCCACTTCTCGTCTCCCAACGAGCACGGGAGAGGAGAGCCTTGTCCTTCAAGCACCAGTTGTCGGGCGACAACTCCCTAAAACACAGCTGTCCCAGATTCCAACTCTTGGTATTTGGGGTAAAAGCCTCATTAAGTCTGAGGTATTTAAGTAAGCGGGAGGGCAACAGGGCTATTCTGTGCTTGCAGGCCAACGCAGACCCGAGAGTCGATTGGGAATATAAAGAATAGAAATGAAAATAGATGATGGGGCCTATTTTTCTAATGTCACCCAACCCAGAACTTTAGGGCTAATTAGAAGTTTCAGAAGCACGTTGTGTTCTATTGCTCCCAGAGTTCCACCTCATTACAAAGTCCTTCAGCCCATCCGGGTGAGCAGGAACCTTTTTTTCTATTCCTCAAAAGTCCGGCCTTTTGTGATAATGGGAATAGATGGGGGGCCTAATTCAGTGCAACACAACTTTTAATGCGCCACTAAGCCCTATTCTTACCTATGTCTATTCTCAGGCAGAGGGAAATTTACTCGTGGAGGGGGGGGACTTGACCAAATGTATTTCACTTGCCTTAATTTAGTCAAAAGGACAAAGCCCTTTTTTAAAACAAAAATCAATTGCAATCATTGAGACGCTACACTCGAAATAAGAAAATTATATTATGAAGCAGTTATTCCTAATAATTATGTTATGAATATAAAATCTGAGATATTCTAAGAGGACCTTCGAGTTTAGGTGAATTGTAACCGCTCTCAAGTAAAATATATTGACGTCTCCCTTGGTGGAGAGCGGCCCCTGGTGGCCACAGCACTGAACTGCATGTGCCTGCCAGACCCCTGCAGAGAAGATGCTGAGAACAGGGGAACAGAAAGAAGAAATCTCTCCTTCCCCACTGAAAGAAGCGAAGCATCTGAAAACAGTGCACGAGCATTCTAAGAGCACGAGCGTTCTAAGTGCACGAGCGTTCTAAGAGCACGAGCGTTCTAAGTGTACGAGCGTTCTAAGAGCACGAGCGTTCTAAGTGCATGAGCGTTCTTAGAGCACGAGCATTCTAAGAGCACGAGCGTTCTAAGTGCACGAGCGTTCTAAGAGCACGAGCGTTCTAAGTGCTTGAGCGTTCTTAGAGCACGAGCATTCTAAGAGCACGAGCGTTCTAAGTGCATGAGCGTTCTTAGAGCACGAGCGTTCTAAGAGCACGAGTGTTCCAAGTGCACAAGTGTGTGATTACAGGAGTGACGCATTAGCCTTTGCAGATACAGTCTGTGGGCGGTTGTGTTCTGTCACAGGACAACCGATGTTCCGGCATGTGTGAGCGACCATGAGGATAGTGACTCACCTCCTCTACAGCCAGTGACTAACACACAAAGGCATTCGTCCTCTAGGCTGCGTCACACCTGCCTCGAAACACACTCATCTGCTGTCTATGATGATAATGGACCAGGTGAACTCGGTGAAGTGGTTTTCTTTCCGCGGTGTGAGTCAGAGGGGGGGGAAGGAGGAAGCACTAGGTAGACCTTGACTTGGCCTCCTGGGAATGTTCGCACATGGGCGGAAGGCCCAGGTCCACTTAAATCGCCAATACATTTTAAGCCGATTTACTCGCAGACTTGTACTCTGTGTTTGAAATACGTTTTACCTCCAGTTTGATTGGTGGATTGGGGCGATGATGAAGCGGTTGATTGGTTAACGAGCTAGCTGATTGGCTGGGGCGGATGAGGGCTACTGACCTGGGCAGACTGCGATGTTGCAGAACTTGGTCTGTTTGGGCGGCCCCCTGCAGGGTTCTCCTCCGTTCTGGGGCTGCTTGCAGGTGCGGGAACGCTCACGGAACCCTCGTCCGCAGGTGGACGAGCACAGGCTCCATGGAGACCACTCATCCCAAGCTCCATCCACTGAGAGGATGAGAGAGGATGAGAGAGGATGAGAGAGGATGAGAGAGGAAGAGAGAGGGAGAGGAAGAGAGAGGAAGAGAGAGGAAGAGAGAGGGAGAGAGAGGAAGAGAGAGGAAGAGAGAGGGAGAGAGAGGGAGAGAGAGAAAGAGAGAGGGAGAGAGAGGAAGAGAGAGGGAGAGAGAGGGAGAGAGAGGAAGAGAGAGGGAGAGAGAGAAAGAGAGAGGGAGAGAGAGCCCAGTACGTTAACACCAGGAACCAGACACTCAGCCAGAGATGCTTGAATGACCAATCGCATTTAAAGCAAACAATTCACACTGTTGGCCACTAGGTGGAGTGAATGTATGTTGTTGCCGCAATCCTTCAGCTCTCTCTGTGAGGAGACATACTGTATATGTGACGCATTCGTTCACACCCTGACCTACCATCCCACTCACACACCCACACACACACACACACACACAAACACACAGATAAACACACACACAAACCCACCCCCACACACACATGCTCAAACAAACACACAAACGAACTCAAGCACACTCACAAACACACAGATAAACACACTCACACAAACACTCATACACTCAATCACACACACTCACCGGGGCAGACGGCAGTGTTGTTGCAGGGGCGGTTCTCCCGGAGAGGCCCGGTGCACTGAGTGCTGTAGGAGGAGGTGACACAGACGCGAGTACGGCTCTGCCAGCCCTCCCCGCAGGTGACGGAACACGTGCTCCAGGGGGACCACTCATCAACCACGGCCTCCACTGCAGGGGTCAGGGGTCAAGGGTCAGTGGTCACAGTGGACATGGGTGAGAACCCCCAACTAGTCTTAATTTTTTTCTATTTATTTAAAGAGTTCGAGTTCTGGATCTATGCATGCATGCATCTGTCGCAGAGTGAAATTCAATTTCACTGAGCACAGCTTGCATGGCCTGATGGTTTGGCTCGGAGCAGGAGGAGAGCTTACCGGTTTGTGTCGCTACGACTCCAGTGTTGGGGTTCTCCACGTTGTCTCTCTTCAGACCGGCGTTGGAGCGCAGGGATTGGCTCTGGGTGCGCACTTTACCTGTTGAACAGAACACCTCGACCAATGAGCTGAGGCCGAATCGCAATCCGTATAAACAATCGGCCAATCGGTGAAGCCAATCCGAAATGACTGGCAGGCATGCTCACCAATGCAGGGCTGAGGGTTGCAGGCACGCCCCTCCTCGACCACGCCCTCGCACATGCTGTCCTCTGGCTGGCAGGATCTGCTGCGCACCTGGACTCCGCCCCCGCACTCCTGGCTGCACTCTGACCAGCGACCCCAGCTGCTCCAGCCTTCTGTAGAAGACAGAGGACATGGAGAATGACATCCGCGACCACACACACACACACACACACACAGATCTGTCTGGGGGGGCGGGGGGGGGCAAGGTTGCTGCTCTTTTGGCAGAGGGATAATAGCAGTGTGTACCTAACCCTAACTTATTTGGAGGATAAAAAAGCTATATTCAAGCAACATTTACATTTACATTTAGTCATTTAGCAGACGCTCTTATCCAGAGCGACTTACAGTAAGTACAGGGACATTCCCCCGAGGCAAGTAGGGTGAAGTGTCTTGCCCAAGGACACAGCGTCAGTTGGCATGACCGGGAATCGAACTGGCAACCTTCGGATTACTAGCCCGATTCCCTCACCGCTCAGCCACCTGACTCTCCTATAACATAAGCTTTCTCCAAAACTTCAGCTTCAAGTGTAGCCACAGGATATGAGGCTCTAAGGCGAGAGCAGGGTGCGAAGGAGGGCAAGGTCGGGTTCTAGCTGGGCGTTCAGACCCGATCCACACAAGTCCCCTGATGGGAAGACAAGGTGGATGTTTGTTCCATCCAGGGCACAGGATGCTCTCTGTCGCTCAAGGCTGGCGCGTTGCCATGGCTACCGCGAGCGGGGCTCCGCTTCTCCTTCCTGTGCCAGCTGACTGGGCTTTGTGCTGCACTGGTGTGTGTGTGTCTGTGTGTGTGTGTGTGTCTGTGTGTGTCTGTGTGTGTCTGTGTGTGTGTGTTCATGTGTGTGTGTGAGTCCCATGGCTGTTCGGCACAAAATGGAGACTGTAAGACTGTGTGCTGGGGAGGCTAGTGTTTCTACTTTGCGCTGCAAGTGAGACTCAGTGATCCCTTAACCCGTTTCATTTACTCTTCATGATTCAGTGGCAGCAGAAGGCACGCCCTCAGTCTGGAACCCCCCACCCTGCCGGTCTGGGTCATTACCCGGGGGTGGTTAAGACTCCTGGGGGGTCAACGAAGCTGTGGTGAGCTGAACAGGGGGTCGATCAGTCCCCCCTGCTCCGAGAGACGTGACTCTCGATCGCACCCAGACAAACAGAAACAAACACGGACACACGAACCACCACTTACTGATGATCTCAGCATCGCGGCCGTTGTCCCTGGGCACTGGCATGCACTTCTCCATCCAGATCCCAGCTCTGAAACAGCCTCCAGGCCTCCTCTGGGGGGCCTCCCAGCACTGGCAGGGGGTGTTCATGATCCCGCAGGGGTTGTCGTGGGTGCTGGTGGACAGGCACTTCTCCAGCCACTGGCAGAGCATCTGGCAGGCTGGCATGCTGGGGTTCCTCTTGCCTACTACCAGGAACTCGGTCTTGAACTCTCCGTTGCCCTCCCTCTCCGCCACCTCCAGGCCGTTCCTGGGCATGACTTTGCGCAGCTGCAGGAACTGCTTGGTGGACTCCAGGTAGGTGACCGTGGTGGCGGCGTCGCAGAGACGGACCACCTCGTCGAAGCTCTCCATGCCCAGGTAGGTGCGTGAGGTCTCGATGAAGGAGTCGAACTGGAAGGTCTTGATCTGGCGTGGCAGGCAGGAGTCGGTGGGCTTGGTGATCTTCATGTAGACGGTGTAGCGGCGAGGGTCGGGGTTCTGCAGGGTCCAGGAGCAGGGCGTGGAGGGGAGGGCGGTGGTCGAGTTGAAAACCCCGAAGAAGCGGCTCTGCTCCAGGGTGGCGCAGGTGGCCGAGGCGGGGCCGGAGGGGGTGGCAGACGACCAGCCCAGGGCCAAGAGGATCAGGGGGAGCAGGGTCACACAGGAGCCCGAACACGGAGATCGCGCCATTGGCTCGATTTGGGAGGGGAAGCCTTCTTTATTTATCAAGCTGATCTGGGATTTCTTCTCTTTTTTTCTCTGTGGTGTTTCTCTCGTTTGTAGCGATCTATCTGAGATCGTATGGTTTAGGGCTTCTAGACTTCAGAGCTATAGGCAGACAGACATGTCTATGGCAGTAGCCTTTCTGTCAGAAAAAAAGAAAACAGGGGTGGGGGAGAATAAACAAATGTTCACTTAACATGCTAAAACATTCTCTACTTTAGACAACGCAGAGAGATTCTGCACGTTTGACAACCAGAAGAGCACAGTCCATTTCGCTTTGTCATCAAGACATCATGCGATTCAATACTGTTAAACAGCTGGAATATGTCTCTGGGTCTGTCATTAACATAGCATTGGAATTCTCTGCACATCCACCGATCAGAATGCACAGGGTCCACGAGCATAATTACTGTGGCTCTGCAATTAAAGCGCTTCACAGAGAGTCTGCCGCTCCATGCTCTCGCTGTCTACACCCACACACCCAAATGTGACACCGCCAAGGCAGTGCGTCACTATGACGCCAGTGGAAGGGTTGCTATGAGAAACCATCAGTGTTGTTTCTCCCTCTGGGGAGAGGAGGGATGTGATTAAGGCTGAGAGGGTCAGCTGGTGAGAGGGTCAGCTGGTGAGAGGGTCAGCTGAATAGAGGGTTGTGTGAGGAGGAATGGATGAGGATGATGGAGGGAATGTTTTCTCTCGGGGTCCCTGTGGTGTGGAACAGGAGAGCAAAGTTAACCTTCTACAGACACACACACCTACCAGGACCCCCAGCAGACCTGTTCTGACCCCGATGAAGGAGGTTAGGGCGGGTGACGGGGGTGAGGGTAACGAGAGGGGGTCGCCGTTCCCCACGGGGAACGTGCGTCTGTGAGGGTGCATCGATATGCAGCTTGTGCATCATTCCTCAGATGTTTCTCCCCCACGGCTCGTTTCTGTCTGTCTCTCTCTCTTCTGTCTCTCTCTCCTGTCTCTCTCTCTCTCCTGTCTGCCTCTCTCTCCTGTCTCTCTCTCTCTCCTGTCTCTCTCTCTCCTGTCTGTCTCTCCTGTCTCTCTCTCTCCTGTCTGGCTCTCTCTCCTGTCTCTCTCTCTCTCCTGTCTGTCTCTCCTGTCTCTCTCTCTCTCCTGTCTGCCTCTCTCTCCTGTCTGCCTCTCTCTCCTGTCTGTCTCTCTCCTGTCTCTCTCTCCTCTCTCTCTCTGGTCTCCCTGTCTGCTGCATGTGCATTTTCGCAGTAGTCATGGTGATGAGTATCACCAAGGTGTCTCTTGTCAGGTGGGGGTTTCCTTCCATCGGCGGAGAAGAGAACACTGTTGCTCGGCAACACGTTTGGCACGCAGTTTGCCCTTCCCACGCACCGCGGTGCGTAGACGACCAACGTCAGAATGCAAACCTCCAAGCTTTGACGCGGTCTCATCGATCGGGTGCAACCGCATCGATGCAGAGTGGGGCGTGAGGGATGAGTTAGTGAAGTTTAGTTTGGAGGGAGATAAAAGGCTGAAAGGGGTTTAATGAGTCTCTGCACTGGCTGCAGTTACACAGTGTACATTTTCCCTTGTGCCGTCTTTTGGATGCACCTGCATTCTTCAATCAGATAACTTGTCATTACTGTGCATGTGCTTCCCATCAGGCTGTCTCTGCAGCCTGAGGCTGGTAGACCTCTGCTTTGTGTGGGCGAGCATCTCTCTCCCTCCTCCTATAACAACCGGAAGCTCCATGAATGGGCTTCCAAAGGAACGCCTGGGAAAAGGCAGTCTCTCACTCTCTCTATCATCCTCCCTTCTCTTTCTCTCCCTATCCCTCCACCTCTCTCTCTCTCTCTCTCTCTCTACCTCCCCCCACCTGTGTCCCCTCTCACATTTTCTTTTTGGTCTCTCTCTCACCGTCTCGCTGTCGTCAACAACATTTCGGCAAAGCAGGCAGGCAGGCAGTTGGTAGTTATGGAAACAGCTGTTATTTAGTTTATGTTTTGTAGCAGATTTTGGGTAAAAAAGAAAGAAAAGAAAAGTGGATCTGAATTACCTCTGCGTCGCTCGTAGTGTTTATGCTGCCGTGCACAGTACTGAAGTGGCACTTATCATCACAGAAATTATGATAGGACTGCTATGCATAACACATGTAGCCCAATCTACACCGCCCTGGTAAGAAACACTCATACAGCTCTCCTACGGTAAATCTACATTTAGTCATTTAGCAGACGCTCTTATCCAGAGCGAAATCTACCCCCATGAACCACTGAATGCATCTGCTGACAGCGCTGCCTACCTCTACAAACGATAAACACGCGCTCTTGTCTTAAGATGATTCACTGACAGTAGTGTTGCATAGCAGGGGAGCCATGAGAAAGCATGACTAATACAAACAGGAGGCTGCGAAAGGACCTGTGGAGGAGGAGAATTCATGCCGCTACACAATGTCTTTAACCCCTGACGTGCTGGTAGCCCGGGGCCACCTGTCACAGAGACGAGAGTGGAGCCCCAGGTGCCTCCAGCTGTGGTCACATGCAGGTGGAGGACAAGCAGGAAGCTGGAGATTACTAACACATCCTGCCGGCTCCATCAGTTTGTGTACAGACTCTGGGGGAGTGAAGGCTAGGAGTAAGCAATAAACTGCAAAGTAACCATCTGTGTGATAAGCCTTAGGGGACTGTGTGTGTGTGTGTGTGTGTGTGTGTGTGTGTGTGTGTGTGTGTGTGTGTGTGTGCATGTGAGAGAGAGAGAGAGCAAAAGAAAATCACGGAGGTCATCTCCACTTCCTGCCCTCCTTTCTGCTTCTCTTTGCAAGATTGTTCACTTTCTGCTGACATCCACAGACAAAAGCAAGTGAAGCACTTCTGTTCAATTTTCCTAAAATTGCTAAGGCCATCTTTTCAATCCCGTGCAACGTGAGGGGAGAGTGGGGGGGTGCACATGCACACGGCACCATGGCACCATGGCACCACGTCCAATTTATCTGTGGATATTTAGGAAATTCATGTAACAGAGAAACAAAAAAACAAAAAACTGAGAAAACAAGTCATCACATGCTTGCAGGCTTGAGACAGAAACTCATTCCCACACCCTCTCAATGTTTTGGCAAAGTCTGAGTTCGCCTTTTCATATCCATCTGAAACCTAGGCTACTTAGAAGCACATTCAACTGAGACCATCTGGTTGCTGTGACAACAGTGTGTGTGTGTGTGCGCTTTTTAATGCACTTTCTCTACTGGATACTGTGCATTGATTTAACGCTAGGCAGAAGTTTGTAGATGATAGAACAAGATGTTGTCTATGCATTTATATGCATGCTTGGTCTCTCTGTCACAAAACAACATTATTATCTGCAGTAATTTATGTTTTGCTTGTGAAGCATTTCATAGAACAGTCTGGTAGAAAGAGGTTTAAGAAGCTGACAATGCCTGAATATGCAAAAGAAGCAAAACAGGAAAACTTGTCAAACGATTTGATAAAATGCACGATGGTATGAGTTCTAATGCGTGAGCAGGAGACCCAAGTTCAAGCTTCCCCGTGCCACGATCGCATCTTGTCTGGGTTTGACATTCTCAGTCAAACCCAGATGATAAACTGTGAATGTGAAGGAGCACCATCAGACCTGCAGGACTGAGACACGTCCATAAACCTGAACTGAACTACCATGTATTTACCAAATCAATGCAGAGTTGTTCAAAGATGTTCCAATGAATTATTATTCCAATATAAAATAACATGCAGGCAAGGTGCAAAAAAAAGTAAATTTTTGTCTCAATAAAACTTGTTATGAGGGGGATGCAGTGCAGCTTGGTGTAGGCTTTGGTGTAAGTATGTGCATGTTGAAATGAAATAACGGTGTGGTTTTTCTAA
Organism: Osmerus eperlanus; assembly: GCF_963692335.1. Taxonomy (NCBI): domain Eukaryota; kingdom Metazoa; phylum Chordata; class Actinopteri; order Osmeriformes; family Osmeridae; genus Osmerus; species Osmerus eperlanus. The sequence goes on from NC_085037.1 coordinate 12,441,421, forward strand.
ACGTTGTAATGAATCGTTCAAATAGCAGCACGTCTCAGCAGCTATGTTCCGTGCAAGCGTGCAGAGAAGCAACGCAGTTCAGCACCATGGACAGCGACAAACTCTGTTAACGCGACACAGGCAGAAAATATCGGTGAATCAACTCAATCTAACTAAGCAGCAGCACAAGCATTGATATGCGTAGATGACGGACACATGACAAGTGCTCTTTAGATCACGCCATTCAATCTAGTACAATAAGACGTTTTTCAAACACAGTGAAAGTATTCTAGAAATCTATGTGGAGAATGTCAGCAACATCCGCTTGCAACAGTCAAAACATATGAACGGAATACACAAACTGGAGACACGAAGAGTTCACCCAACATGTTCAAGCACATAGATCAAAAGCACGTGAACTTCACAGCACATGCACATTAAGTCCGAGACAGCATGTAAACACAGAAGAGACATGCACGAGAAATGAAAAACCTACCTTGAAATACGTTCTTTAAAGTTCTGGTTGGCGTTTCTCCATCCAATGGTCCAAATGTCCTCGAGCTTGATTCAGGAAGCAACTTTCGAAGTCTTCAAATGTTCACCGCTCGAGGCAACAACTTCTCCGGCAGGTTTACAGATTAACGCCAAAGTCCAGAACCGACTGAGTCGGATCGTTCCCAAGTTTCAGTGCAGTGTCCACTTCCACAAGCAATATAAAATAAAACGACTCTGACCAAACTCCAAAGAGTGTACTACCAACTTTTCTTGGTTGCTATATCCAGTTAAACTGGCTACAGCCAAATGTCAAATTGATTGTATTGGAGCTCCAGCAGTCTCGAAATCAAAAAGATTTGATCTTGTCTTTCCTTTCCGCTCCAATATGTTGGTACTTTTACTCCCGGCTTCGGAGTCTTCTTGCTTGTGGTCTTTGCACTGCAAGTGGATCCTGTCTCAGTGTGGCATGTGGCCTCTTCTGGAAGGTATTTATTTGAACCCCGCCCCGCCTGCTTTGAGTCGGAGTCTGTGCGTGGATCACACACTGGAGTGAATGAGACTGAGAGAAGACGGAGGGAAGGGTGGGGGCGCGGGGGAGAAGTGTGTGCGTGTGAATAATGTGAAGGGAGGGAGGGAGGGAGGGAGGAGAAAGACGATGCAAGTGCCGAACTACGTAGACTTCTACCGTGCTAGAATATGGCACCGGAAAGAGGAGCGGTCTAGTGGACATCATTCTGCAAGCCTCATTTTGCAACAGGGCTTTTGACATAAACAGTCTAATATACATGTCCCCACATATTTTCCCGATATTTTGCACAGAAAATATACATTAGATGATGTAAAGTACAATTGTCAATTCTTAATATTTACAGTAACAAAGTACAACGTGTCTACAGGGCTTTAGTTTATTGTCTGACGGGGTCATTATTTGTTATTAGTTAATTGGGATTGTCTTTATGCTAATTCGAACGGTGTTATGTAAACTCAAAGATACTGAGAGCATGCAAGCTCATTTTCACCGTTGCTGACATGGCAACAACCTTTCTGAACAAGTCCTCCACGTCTGTTGAAAGTAAAAGGACTCAGACCAAAACAATGCGGTAATGCGGAAGCAGAGGGAAAACGCGCGCGCCGCACTGGCCCTGTCCTCCCTCTCATGAGATGTAGGCGGCCCTCGGTCCTCGCTTTGCGCGCGCCCCATCATATTAGGAAGAGAACACCGACGGGAGGAGTTTAGGTCGGTGGATTTCTTGGCATCTCCAGACCTGCCTACAAGGTACTCAAAAGAGGCGTATGTGTTGCACACAGCAGGGCCAAAACCTAATATTCCATGACTCAAGATTATGTAAAACAGCGTAGTTGCTCAATCCCGTGAGTAAATTCTCGATGGTTTCTCGCGGTGACACGGTAGGGTACCCAAGACAACAAAGACGTGAGAGGCGTCAGAGCGCAGTGTGGGACCATTTCAAGCCCACCACATCTATGTGGAAACGATGTCATATAAGACGTTTATGGAATCCCCCAGAGACAAACAAGGAAAACAGCCAATGACAGTCATACTATTCCTTAACTCGCTTTTTTACACATGGACACATGCCGCTATTAATTTCCAGTGAATCATAATAATATGACACTTGTGTCGTCTCACTTGTGTCATATGTCTCACTTCTGTCATATTATTATGATTCACAGGAAATTAAACTTTGATTATAATACCACAGTTGCCCATGTGTGCCCACTGTTTTTCAAAAGTCATATTGCCTCATAAAAGTGTAGTATGTGGGTGCTTGTTGTAGCAGGGTGGGCACAATGCATGACAGGACCTCGTCAGATCAGAAACCCGACCTGTGTACTGTAGTTACAGAAAGTTTTATTTGACAAACATATTTCTCAGCACATGATTCTGAGTGACACACTGACTTGGTCACTCTGCACTGTTCCCAGTAAATACAGACCGTTCCTTAAATCCAACCACCAAAAACACTATTAGAACTATGCATTTCGGATCCTCAATCTTCTGCTGCGCCTTCCTGATGCGCTGTTTTGCACGTCTCTTTGGATGAAAGCGCCGTTGTTTAGAAACAACGGAGTCAGGTGGCTGAGCGGTGAGGGAATCGGGCCAGTAATCATAAGGTTGCCAGTTCGATTCCCGGCTGTGCCAAATAACGTTGTCCTTGGGCAAGGCACTTCACCCTACTTGCCTCGGGGGAATGTCCCTGTACTTACTGTAAGTCGCTCTGGATAAGAGCGTCTGCTAAATGACTGTAATGTAAAAGTGATCCTATGTTTGAGGAGATGAGCTGGTGTGTGCTCAGCGGTGGAGGAGGAGGGCTGAGAGGCGAGGAAGCCCACAGATGCTCAGGATATCCTACGTGGAGATGGCAGAGACACAGAGATGGTGGTAACAGCATGAGGAGCTCTGATCCCGTTGATTAAGATACAGGGGCATCTGTGCGTTTGGGTGTCATCCCACTATTGACAGAAGGACAGCTCTGGAAGCAGTCTTCTTCGTACCCGGAGGTGTAGGCCCGGAGCCCGCAGGAGAGGATGTGGGGCACAATGTCGACCCATGCTACAGTAGCTCCATGTGTGCACCTGCTTACATTCCGGTTGGTTCTACTGAACATTGTAGTGTCAGCAGTGCTCACAAAAACATTGGCCACTCTGTGTAATGGATCTTGCACAGTTGTTGTCCCTTTGGATACAAGTGCCTTCTAAACAAACAAACAAACTCCCCAAACCCCAGCACCAAATAAATAAATAAATGAAATGTCAGCTTGAGTACTTTTCAAAAGCGGGGGTGGGGGGGTGACACACACACATTCAGGGATAAATAGGGCTTGTGTGCTGTGGTTAGACTGAACAAACAATGCTTGTGTACTGTTATGGTAGACACTACAAACATGGCTCATGTACTGAGGTAGACTAACCGAACAGGGCTTGCATGCTGTGGTTAGACTGAACAAAAAGGGGCTCAACGAATAACGCCGTAGTCAACCCATCTGTGTCCGGCCTAGTCAGTCAGGCTGAGCTGGACGCCTCTAACCCCACCCGGGGCTGTCGTCCTCTGGGAGGGAGCCAGGGGTGTGTGGGTAGGCAGGTAGCTCCACACGGAGGTGCCGGCGCAGAGCTTGAAGGAGACGGTTGAGAGGAGGAATCACCGGTGAGCTGCAGCCGGCGCCTCCACAACGTGGCCTCTGCCGGGCCGCCCTCAGCAGGCCCTCCCTCCGCAGGCCCTCCCTCAGCAGGCCCTCCCTCAGCAGGCCCTCCCTCAGCAGGCCCTCCCTCCGCAGGCCCTCCCTCCGCAGGCCCTCCCTCCGCAGGCCCTCCCTCCGCAGGCCCTCCCTCCGCAGGGCTGTTTCTGCTTGAGAAGGTGGTGTGCAGTCCCAGGTAAACCCTGCCTGCTCATGATGCTGGAGGGCGCATCACGCACCGTGTACGGTTACGAAGACCAAGCTGTGTACTTTGGTTTTCTCGTGACACACAAATTAGTGTTTAGGCAAGGGCCGTGCAGTGCCGACACGTTCTACAACTTGAGGTACTCTTGTTCGTTTTCATTCTGGCGACCGTTATGATAAATCTCGTTTCATCATCGTTCATTTCAATCTCCAGGTTTTTAAACTCTCGTTCTCGTCTCTCTTTGCTGTTTTTACTGAGTCTGGGTCTATGCTGTGCTGTCTCGTCTTGCATGGGAGGCTGTGTGTTCACCACGCCTCTAGAGGGCGCTGTTTCACATATTCCAATGATGACAGTAGCCATGTATTGTTAAGCAAGACATGACAGGAAGAGAGGGGGGAGAAACATAGAGTCATTCAAGAGAGGAAGAGAGCTGAAATACTGAAACTGAAGAGGCACTCAACATTATGTGGACAAGAAATTAGTTTTTCTTTGAAAAGTGAAGCACTGCAGTCATGGGAGTCAGGTGGCTGAGTGGTGAGGGAGTCAGGCTAGTAATCCGAAGGTCGCCAGTTCGATTCCCGGTCATGCCAACTGACGTTGTGTCCTTGGGCAAGGCACTTCACCCTACTTGCCTCGGGGGAATGTCCCTGTACTTACTGTAAGTCGCTCTGGATAAAAGCGTCTGCTAAATGACTAAATGTAAATGTAAAATGGTAAGGAGAACATCTACATGCTCACCACTGTGCTGCTGTTGGTGTACATGTTGATGAAATGGTTATGTCTGCAGTTACGATCTTACACTGACTAATGGTTCAGTCATGTCACATGTTCAGAATTCTCACCTGAGGGTCTGACTGATAACTTAACCTGGATGTTTGACTTTATATATGTAGTCAGACAGTCAGCCAACCAGCTAACCAGCCAGCCAGCCAGCTAAAATAATAAAATATTTCCAACCTCTTCATGCCCTTTTATTTTTCTGATGCTGTCAGAGTGAGATAGTGAGAGTGCGTAGAATGTGTGTGTGCGTAGAGCGTGTGTGTGCGTAGAATGTGTGTGTGTGCGTAGAGCATGTGTGTGTGCGTAGAGCGTGTGTGTGCGTAGAGTGTGTGTGTGCATAGAGCGTGTTTGCGTAGAGAGCGTGTGTGTGTTTATAGAGCGTGTGTGTGTGCGTAGAGCGTGTGTGTGCGTAGAATGTGTGTGTGTGCGTAGAGCATGTGTGTGTGCGTAGAGCGTGTGTGTGCATAGAGCGTGTGTGCGTAGAGAGCGTGTGTGTGTGCGTAGAGCGTGTGTGCGTAGAGCGTGTGTGCGTAGAGCGTGTGTGTGTGTAGAGAGTGTGTGTGCGTAGAGCGTGTGTGCGTAGAGAGTGTGTGTGTGCGCGTAGAGAGTGCGTGTGCGTAGAGAGTGCGTGTGCGTAGAGAGCGTGTGTGCGTAGAGAGCGTGTGTGCGTAGAGAGCGTGTGTGTGCGCGTAGAGAGTGCGTGTGCGTAGAGAGTGTGTGTGCGTAGAGAGTGTGTGTGCGTAGAGAGTGTGTGTGCGTAGAGAGTGCGTGTTCGTAGAGAGTGCGTGTGCGTAGAGAGTGCGTGTGCGTAGAGAGCGCGTGTGCGTAGAGAGCGTGTGTGCGTAGAGAGCGTGTGTGCGTAGAGAGTGTGTGTGTGTGCGTAGAGAGTGCGTGTGTGTCAGTGTTGGAGACAGGCGGAGTCTCACCCTAACCCTAACCCTAACCCTAGCCCTTAACCCCTAACCCCTAACCCCTAACCCTTAACCCTTAACCCTTAACCCCTAACCCCTAACCCTCTGTAGTACTGAGCTCACGCTGGAACTCCTCACCAACCTCAGTCACATGATCTCAGTCACATGATCAACCACTGAGCTATTACCCTTAGACTGACTAGTTAACTCGCTGGTTGAAGCATTGTGGAGAAGTTGAGTGAAACATGTAATGATGGCTAAAAGGGATTTCAGAAGAGAAGCGAACCAAAGCTGGGGCCAGTTTTCTGGTCCCTATTATGTTCAGACACCTATTATACCCAACCTCAGTCTCACAGATAAGCAGGCTCTCTCCAAAGCCCTCTTTGTTTCTTTTTCATCTTCCCCATGTCACCATCAACCTGTCGGCTGCAGTAGTTCTCCTTCTCTACCTCATTTCCTTTCTTTTTTCCTCTCTCTCTCTCTCTCTCTCTCTCTCTCTCTCTCTCTCTCTCTCTCTCTCTCTCTCTCTCTCTCTCTCTCTCTCTCTCTCTCTCTCTCTCTCTCTCTCTCTCTCTCTCTCTCTCTCTCTCTCTCTCTCTCTCTCTCTCTCTCTCTCTCTCTCATCCTGCTGTTTGCCCTCCTCCCTCTCCTTTTGTTCTCTCTCTCTCTCTCTCTTCACCTTTTTCCCGCAGCGCCGTCTCTCCCCTCCTCCCTCTCTCGCCGCCCTCCTCCCTCTCTCCCCTCCTCCCTCTCTCCCCTCCTCCCTCTCTCCCCTCCTCCCTCTCTCGCCGCCCTCCTCCCTGTCTACTCACCTTCTCCTCAACCCTCATCGCACCTTTCTCCAGTGCCCCCCTCCTCCCTCTTCCCCCCTCCTCACTCTCTCCTCATCTTCTACTCACCCTTTGTCGTACCCACCTTCCCCCCTCCCCTCCCCTCCCCGCCCCTCCCCTCCCATCCCATCCCCTCTCCTCCCCTCCTCATCCCTTCTCCACTCCTCCTTCTTAGTGAACATCTGTGGTGTTCAGTCCCAGTGACAGGTGACGGGTTTGTGTGTGGTGTTCAGTCCCAGTGAGAGGTGACGGGTCTGTGTGTGGTGTTCAGTCCTCATGGGTCTGAATCCAACAGCTGTTCTTTCCATACTGCCAGACTGTGTTCAACATCTCCACGTCAACCGGTGAATTGAGGATGCTGCTGTGCAGAGACAGAGAGATAGAGAGTTTGTGTGTTTGTGAGTGTGTGCGTCTATGTGTGTGTGTCTGTGTGTGTGTTTGAGAGTATCTCTGCGTGTGTGTGTGTGTGTGTCTGTGTGTGTGTGTGTGTGTGTGTTTGAGAGAGTCTGTGTGTACCTGTGTGTGTGTGTTTTAGAATCAGTGCCTCTTGGCTGGAAGCCTCAGACTCTACCAGGGACACTAACTCCAGTCTGATCTGCAAGAGTCACCCTGCTGTTCCACAGAACATCAACAACAACAAGATGGTGTTTGTGGTTCCAGCCCTTCACAAGAAACATTCCTGACTCACTCCTGGAAAAGCACCTGGGTGCTGAGGATAACAAACGAATGGTGAGAAAATTCATAAACACCTTGCAGAGTCATAGACCTGTAATGGAATAAATTATTGGTTCGTCAGTCATGATACTGTAACTGAGAAGAGGAAGAGAAAGTGATTTCCATCGCAGCAGGGACCATGGCAGTAGAAGGAAATTACTTCCGTAACCCTTTTCAACAGTTTCCGATTTCAACTTTAACTGTTTCCCTGCTTTGGTTACGTTCCTCGCTGAAGATACTTGCATCTTTTGCCATCACTGGGAGGACCTCTGCCCTCACACACACACACACACACACACCCCACAACCTCTCCCTCCTCCAGCATATGTCACTGACTGGTCAAACTCTCGTCTCCCCAGACGTGGTCAGTCCGTTTTCAGTCCTGCACATGCGTGTGTCGTCTCATCACACCTCTGCCACAAACAAAGGGGCCAATCAGTGGTGGTGGTCCTGCGTCCCATCGACCCACGCTGTGCCCTTGATCCCCCCCTCCACCCCTCCCTCCCTCCCTCCCTCCCTCCCTCCCTCCCTCCCTCCCTCCCTCCCTCCCTCCCTCCCTCCCTCCCTCCCTGCAGAGCTGATGCTGAAACGTGTTTCTTTGCCTCGACACCTGACCGCCTCTCTCTCTCTCTCTCTCTCTGTCTGTCTGCCTGCCTCTCTCTCTCTTTCTCTCTCTCTGCCTCTCTCTCTCTCTTTCTCTCTCTCTCTCCCTCTCCCTCTCTGCCTCTCTCTCTCTCTATCTGCCTCTCTTTGCCTCTCTCTCTCTTTCTGTCTGCCTCCTCTCTCTGTGTCTCTCTCTCCTCTCATATGGGTGGCCAGAGAATGAATCATCTGCTGCACAACTCATCGCTGCCTGCCCATGTTTGGGCTTCCAGGAAGCCCATGTGTTCTGCTGCGGTTGTACAGTGAGCAGAAGAGCTCTTCTCTCTCTCTCTCTCTCTCTCTCTCTCTCTCTCTCTCTCTCTCTCTCTCTCTCTCTCTTTGCACAATTTTATACCCTGAGACAAGCCTTGCATTCAATACCACGGTCTTCTTCGCAATCAGTTCTTTCTGTCATTTATCACAAGTCCGACAGGTATGCAAGGACATTTTTCTCATGGTAGGAATTATACTTAAGGCAGACTCTCCACTGTACAAACCCATACCCCCCAAAAACTAATGAAAAAAAGAAAACTTGTGCATGCACGAACATGCAGTCCTTACAGCTCCAAGCATGTTGGGGTTTAGCTATGCAGTCATGTCATCGTGGCCCTGTCAGGTGGGGTCAGATGGCTGAGCGGTTAGGGAATCGGGCCATTAATCAAAAGGTTGCCGGTTCAATTACCGGCTGAGACAAATGACGATGTGTCCTTGGGCAACGCACTTCACCCTACTTGCCTCAGGGGGGAATGTCCCTGTACTTACTGTAAGTCGCTCTGGATAAGAGCGTCTGCTAAATGACTAAACTGTAAAAATGTAAATGTGTGTGAATACAGTGGCGTGTGATACTGGCAGGTATGGATTGTGTAAGTCCTCCATGCTGACGCACAGCCAATGACACATGCTTGGTTCATACAACCTGTGCTGGTGAGAAATACACTGCATTGTGTGTGGTGAAATTAAGCCTAACACCTAAACCACAACCTGTAGTGTTTCCTGCATGTTCAGAAATAGCAGGCATTGTGCTCTGACCTGGAGAGATGCTGTGAGGTTGTACTGGTTTGGTAATGAGACACTCTCTCAAGAAGAGTGTCTCACTCTCCCGCCACCTACGGTCTTCTTCTGACAACCGTCTGGTGGTGCCACCGCTCAAGAGCGCCCGGTCCCAACACAAGCTCTTCTCCTGTCTGGCCCCCCAATGGTGGAATCAACTCCCCACCTCCATCAGGGACACTGACTGTCTCCCCACCTTCAAGAAAAGGCTCAAGACGCACTTGTTCCGGGAGTACAATGGCACTTAGGAATTCTTGGCTGGACCTGATGTTAGTTTCCCTCCAGGATCACAATGGACTCGTATTGAGAGACTTGTTGCTCTTGTTGGTTAGTTGTAACGGTTTCAAATTCTTGTACTCGCGGTGAAATATTTTGCTGTTGATTGTTTTTTTTTCTACAGGTACACTCTTGCACTCTTGTGGGGAGTTTCATGTTGTTCAATTGTAACTTGTTTAACTGCATGCTCTTATGGTTCTTCCCTTTGGCACTTATTTGGTTTTCCACCATGTATGTTTCATGTTTTGGCTGCTCGCAATGTTTGGGGCTATCTCGTTGTTATGATCAGTGACCTATGCTCTTTTGTAAAGCTCTCTCTTGGAAGTCGCTTTGGATAAAAGCGTCTGCTAAATGCATAAATGTAAATGTAAGAAGAAATACACACTCAGGACTTGGTATTTTGGTTTTCTTGAAGGAGATCGCAGATAGGATTATGGCTTTCCCATGCAGTTGGCGGACAAACACGTTTTTAGTTTGTCTATTTGTGATGTACGACCACCCCATGAGGATCTGAGGGTGGCAGCTCACCTCTGACCTCTGACCTGGTGCCCCAATCTCTCTCTCGGGCTGCTCCAGTTGTCTGCTGAGACATCTGCTGGAAGGCCTCTCCTCCCCCTCCTCCTCCCCCTCCCCCTCCTCCTCCCTCTCCTCCTCCCTCTCCTCCTCCCTCTCCTCCTCCTCCCCCTCCTCCTCCCTCTCCTCCTCCCTCTCCTCCTCCCTCTCCTCCTCCTCCTCCTCCCCCTCCTCCTCCTCCTCCTCCTTCCCCCTCCCTCTCCCTCTCCCCCCCCCCCCCTCCTCCTCCTCCTCCCCCTCCTCCCCCTCCTCCTCCTCCTCCCCCGGTCAGTGGGCTGCCTGTCCAGGCCTGCCTCTGAGTCATGCCCTGGTGTGCCCTGTCAGCTCTCTGTAATGTGAAGGGTCCTGTTGGCCGTCTGGGCCCGCTCAGACCCTCTCCTGGTGTTCGCACGTCTGCTAATTGATCCCACGGGCTCTTGTCGAGTGATGTGTCAGATACAAGAGTGGCGGGGGCTGAGAGAAAGAAAGACAGAGAGAGAGAGAGAGAGAGAGAGAGAGAGAGAGAGAGAGAGAGAGAGAGAGAGAGAGAGAGAGAGAGAGAGAGAGAGAGAGAGAGAGAGAGAGAGAGAGAGAGAGAGAGAGAGAGAGAGAGAGAGAGAGAGAGAGAGAGAGAGAGAGAGAGAGAGAGAGAGAGAGAGAGAGAGAGAGGGGGGGGTAGACCTTTGTTCTCGCCCGGCCAGTGGCACAATGGCTGGGCAGATTGGACGGCTACTTAATGAAATGATGGTGGAATACATTAGGCTAGGTCACTCCAGACCCTCAACCTAAACCCAGTTGTGTGTGTGTGTGTGATGTGTGTGTTTATGTCTCTGTGCAACCTTGCGTAGATACACCCACACACAATGACACTCACACACACACACACACACACAAAGAAAAAGGACAGTGAAACAAAGGCAGAGGACAGGCCAGTGAGCGATGCCGGAAGTGAGGGGTATAATACAGACTGCCATTTCATGTCCTCTAACACATACAGACACACACACAGACACACACACAGACACAGACACAGACACACACACAGACACTCTCTCACACACACACACACACACACACACACACACACACACACACACACACACACACACACACACACACACACCACATCAAAGAGCCTCTGCAGCCTAGAGAGCAGTCTGGCTCTCTCTTCATCCTTTCTCTGCTGTCGCCTTGTCTAGACACATGAAGAGACACTTGTTTGTTTGTTTATTTGTTTATACTTGGGCTGGCGGGGGGGGGGGGGCTGGGGGGGGGAGGTTGGGGGGGGGGGAGCACACTTGTGTGTGCAGACTGGATATTTATGTTGTTAATAATTCTTTATTTTCCATTTCAGTCCCCCTCTAATGTGTTATTGTGGCTCTTGCAGGAAATGTTAGAAAATGCCAGAAATGGGACTGTTATTCCCCTTCAAATGATTACTGCACAAGTTACATTTTTCTCTGGGCTTGGTCAGTCTCCTCACAGCTGCTTCTCATTCCTTCACTTCCCATCAGGCACTTCAAGGTTTTGTCAATTATATCTCAGCTGCAGATTACATCTTATGAAATGCCTTGATTTTCCTAACTGCACATGAATGGAGAACCTCTCTCCCCTGCCCGGGCAGAGTGAATGGCTGCAATGACTGAACGCTGCTTTCACGAGGAGGAGAGTAGTGGCGAATGGCGAAGGCCAGATACTATAGATCAGAAGGAAGGCCAGAGACGGTATATCAGAGCCAGGAAGGGACAAAGAGTCGAGGTGTGTTGAGTAGAGACCCCTGTTGTTGTTTCTGGATTTCGTACAGTAAAGGGTTGCCATGAGTGGTAAATGTTTCACAATATGTGTGTGTGTGTGTGTGTGTGGGGGGGGGTGTGTGTGTGATTGCGTCTGCATGTGTTTGAGCATGCATATGCATGAGCCCATTTTAAAATGTCAGAGCCTGGGATCTGTGGAAGTTGAATCTGATGGTGGAACGGGTTTGAAGTCTTTGAGACTAGTGTGAAATGTGAGTGTGTGTGAAGGGTGAGTGTGTGTACGTGTGTCTTGCAAAGGGTAAGCGTATGTGTGTGTGTGAAACGTGTGTGTTTGTAAAGGGTGAGTGTGTGTGAATGGTGAATGTACGATACATGTATTCACGCCACATCTGACAAGTCTGGTGTGAACTTATTGTGGGCAGGCTTACACAACTCTCCCTTCCTCCCTCCCCTTCACCTCCCCCCAAACCCCCCAAACCCTCTTCCCCCCCAGCCCTCTCATAGCCTTCCCCCCAGACCAGCAGCTAACAGTGTGTACAGTTCCCATTACATTCACGTTACATTATACTCTTTCAGCACAGGGTTTTATCCAAAGTGACATACAAATTGTGCAGGCAGTAAGTACATAGGATAGTCAAGGATGAGAAATGTGCAGCAATAATAGTATTTCTGTTATCAGTGCCAAGAGCCGTGTTCTGTATGGAAGATCTCCAGCCTTTAGCACTTCCATCATTTACGTCAACAAAGTGAGATCTCGCTCTTTTTTAAGTAATGCAGTAATTGTCAGGGAGTCAGTTGGCTGAGCGGAGGGAGTCGGGCTAGTGATCTGAAGGTTGCCAGTTCGATTCCCAGCTGTGCCAAATGACGTTGTGTCCTTGGGCAAGGCACTTCACCCTACTTACTTTGGGGGGAATGTCCCTGTACTTACTGTAAGTCACTCTGGATAAGAGCGTCTACTAAATGTAAATTGTTGTTAGTTTGCATTTAACCAATTGAGATGTTGTTGTTGCACTGTTCTTTTTAGTTTTCCGTGTCTGGTGTCTGAGCTGTGGTTACTTTGTGATGAGGTGAAAACAGACCTGTTCCTCGACTCGGACCGGCGAAATACGGTTTCGAAAGATACACCTTTAGTCCTTGTTCTCCTGCTGTACTTTCCACACACGCAGCTGTTGTTAGCTGTCTGCTGAAGGACTTCAAATATCCAACGGACCGTTCCTGTGTCGTTCTTCCTCTCGTTCAGACTGACCGTGTCCTCGGTGGCACCCCAGGGGGGGGGGGGAGTCACAGGAAGTGGCCGGAACCGGTGACCGGTGCTGGAGGAGTTCAGCAAGACTCAGCGCTCAGCATCTCCCACAGGAGTTCAAACTCAATCTGTCAGTGTGAGGATTTGATTGAATTCAAAACTTTATTTCAGGCTCACAAGAGGAGGATGAGGAGAATGCTTGGAAGTTTACAGTAAACAGACCTTGCCCAAGAGAACAAGTGGACTTATTAACTACGAAACTCCAAAATGTTGCCACTACAAAAGGGTCCACAGCAAAGAAAAAGTTAAACAAGACAGACAACTTTGACTGACACAGTCGTGTTAGATAGTAATCTACACACTGCCCTTAGTTACACCAGCCTTTCAGATCCACTCATTCAGCAAAGAGTTTGATGGTCCAGACCACGTTTGTGGGAGGGAACTGTAATCTTGATTACTGTCCTGTGTGTCAGGATTGAGTGTTGAGTGAAACTTGTTGGCTGTGAACTGACTGACAAAGATAAGTCATCGAGTGGGTGGTTGACAGCCATATTGATGAAGTCAAAAGGACTCTGTGTACCGTGATCCATGTGTTTCTAGCGACCTCCTCCTCTTCCTCACGTTCCTGAGCTCGGAGGTCAGTTACTCGTTGGATGATTGGTGCTAGCCATGTGACCTTTCACCTTTGACCCCTGCGTCTGCCACCTCGGAAGATCGTACAAGACAGAACACACAGCGGCGCGAGTCTTCAGCAAACCTGTCCGAGTTAGTTGGTGTAGCCGAAGCGAATTGGTCAACCTCTCTCCTCCTCAGTATCGATTACATTTAGTCATTTAGCAGACGCTCTTATCCAGAGCGACTTACAGTAAGTACAGGGACATTCCCCCGAGGCAAGTAGGGTGAGCGGTTAGGGAATCGGGCTAGTAATCTGAAGGTTGCCAGTTCGATTCCCGGCCGTGCAAAATGACGTTGTGTCCTTGGGCAAGGCACTTCACCCTACTTGCCTCGGGGGGGAATGTCCCTGTACTTACTGTAAGTCGCTCTGGATAAGAGCGTCTGCTAAATGACTAAATGTAAATGAACCACTGAACCATCAAAGAGCTTCTTCATCCACCTACGACCTGCCTGGGGATCCATTGTCACCCAGCTGACGGCTCGGCTGAGTGGAGACATCTCCAGGGGAACGGCAAGGGGCCCAGGGCCTCTGACGCACGCTGGCAGGAGGGAGAGAGGGGCGCAGCGGAGATGAAGGGTACGTGAGGGTCTTTTGGCATCCAGGCAGCAAATCCTCTCTTTATGGTTCTCCTCGGAGGACGCGCTCTCCTCGGAGGAGCGTGAAGAGAGGTGAAGTGGAGAGCAGGCTTGATGAGATACGAGAGAGAGCGCTCTCTGAGCATTTCCACTTGTGAAAGGTGAACCGTGCTGTCAATCAACGAAAGGGGTTCTGGGAAAGATAACAGATGAAGGTTCAATGGTTCAAAACGTCCCCCCCCCCCAAAAAAAAAGAAAAGGCAGCATTTCATGTTAGTGAGTTGAGTCGAGTTATTGCTTTTGGGAGCTCTCAGACTGGTCTTTGTATTTTTTCATTATTTTACGAAATGTCCTCTTGACGCAAATGCCCACAGTTCGTCATGGCGACGCGGAGGTCTTTCCCTGCCAGGGGAACGGCGGAGGTTGATGGATCGGTCATTTCGGTTCCATCTGGCAGGCGGCACACCTACGCAGGTGACCCCCTGGGGGGCTGAAGGCTCCCACGGCCAAAGCCTGACGCAATCCTGGACGGAGAAACCACAGAACAGCTCCACACAGTAAGCACAAGCCCACTGCCATCTGGCCCAAGGAGGGGGATCCTCGTGTTACGCAGTCATTTGTTATAGTCACCCCTGCATCAACAGCCTTTTAGTCACACATGCTCTGTTCCTCTGTACTGTGAAGACACCCAAAGCTGAACAAAACATCTCCGTTGGAACTGGTTAATACTTTTTAAAATGTATTTTTCATTGATTTTTTTCTCCCTTTTTTTATGGCTACCACCTAGCAGTCGCTTGCCATGTCCTACGAATGTCGTTGTTCAGGATGACCTTGCGTTACATTGTGCACTTGATGAATTAAACACTTTTGATTTGGACTTTTCACTGTACCTTAGTGGGGATGAGTCAGTCTCTCTCTCAATCCGCTGCAGTTGTGTTGAAGTTGACGTTCTGAACCGTGTAGGAGTGACAGTTTGATGCGCAAGGCTCTCAGGACTCTGTGTCGTTTCCCACAATGATTCTACTCTTTAGGAGAGAAATGTAATTTTGATGTCATAAGAAATACTCCAGAACCAGAACCACTGATGGGGGAAAATGAAACTATTTACGTCACTGGTGCGACACAGCACAGAAAGCACTCACAGAACCAGGTCGATAATTCCTCACAAAGGTTATCTTGTAGGTAACTGGCACTGAGAGCCTTGTGATTCACGCGCGCTCCATATGCCAACCCTGGGTCAGATGTGAACGCTGTAAGGTCAACGTCCTCGCTCCCCCTGTCTCCACCAGCTTGTGCCTGAATCCGCCAGCTTTCCCCTCGTTTTCGACAAGCCGTGATATTTTGCCGATGGGAGAGGCCTTCGGTGACATTTGGGGAGCGGTGCGTATGCGGGTGTGAAAGGCCAAGAAGGTGGTGGTGAGTGTATCATCACAGCCGTGCCAGTCAAGAGGTGGGAGCAGGACACAGACGCCAGAACATTTAAACGCTTGAAAATCAAGTCATTATATTAAATCGAAAACCGTTTTTTTTCTCTCCAGATTTTTCTTCCCCTGAAGAATACTGTCCTCATGACTGTGATATGTCTCATGTGCCCTTCTGTGTTTTTTTTCGCTCACAACTGACACAGTCACAGTCGAATCACATCGGTTTGTTGGTTTCATTCATACATATTCATGTGTTCATACATATTCATGTATGAATCTACAAAGGACTGACTTGTTCCCAACCACCTCTGTTACAATCGCACAAAAGCCTCATTTGATTTTGTTTTTTGAAGGTTGTCTTCTCTGAGACTTGATGCTCTTGTTCTGCTTGGTGTTAGCCAAGGTTAGCCAGATTTCGATCACAACCACCTCACGACTTATTTTTCATGTTCCCTGAGTGTTTCAGGAAACACTCCCGTTGACTAAACTCGTCATCACGTTTTATTTTTACATTATTTTTCTTTCACAGTCTCAGTTGGCTTAGCAACGAGTTTGCGAATAAAATCTTCCAGGTTCCTAATGGTCTTGGAGCATTTTCATCTGGCTGGGCATGGGGTTTATAAAAAGGCTAGTGAAAATAGTATTTATTTATTTTTATTTTACAGAGGGCCTTTCAAGTGAGTTCCCCATTGACTGGTCTTTTGTCCGTTCCACTACATCCTTTCTCCTCACATGGAAAAACACATCCCTCCATTCAAGCAGGGACCAGCAAACTAGACGATACCACATCACGTCTTTGTCTGCCCACAGTACTCTGCTCTTCTGCGCAAAGTCTAATATTACACACACCTCAGCAACAACGCAATCAACCTGCAGTGCTCGCCTGTTTCTAAATAAAGAGACTGATAGGATATTAATGGAATTAACACACCAACGGTTTGTCAGAAACTGCCACGTCATTTTTACAAGTTGAGAAAACCCAGGGAATGGACAAGTATGTGAAAAAACGTAGTTTAATAGAGATTCAAGTGGCTCTGACGCTTCTGAAGTTATTGTTGGTTTTAATTCTATAGAATCGCTTGGTCCCTCTAGGATTGCATCACTGGACACCTAAAAGGGGGAGGGGCCAGCAGGGTTTCTGTCACCTGCAGACTAGACTCCCTTCGTCAGCCATGTGGGCCCACGTGGGCAGCGATTGGCTCCCAAGGCGCCACTTGCCTTGCGATTGGTGGGCATAGGGAGCACCGGGACTAGGGAAGTGTGATGTCAGACAGGAATATTACATCACAGGGAGATTCCAGAACTGACTGAAGCAGGTTCTTCTCATTCCTCCTCCTCCTCCCACGCTCAATCTCTCTGGAGCCCCGCCACACACTCTCCCTCTCTCTCCCTCTCTGTCTCTTTCTCTCTCCCCCGCACTGACTGCTGCATGACAATGCGGGATTCACACAGGCACACAGACCTACGCCTACACACACAGCACACAGACCTACGCCTACAAACACTATACACAGCGTGTCACTGCCTCTCTACCTACCTAGACTTCTGTATTTCTTCCGTGGAGGTGAGAGGTGCCGTGAAGGTGAGAGGTGCCGTGGAGGTGAGAGGTGCCGTGGAGGTGAGAGGTGCCATGGAGGTGAGAGGTGCCGTGGAGGTGAGAGGTGCCGTGGAGGTGAGAGGTGCCGTGGAGGTGAGAGGTGCCGTGGAGGTGAGAGGTGCCGTGGAGGTGAGAGGTGCTAGTCTATATTTGTATCTGTGGTTTCTCCATCTTCTGTCTCCAGCTTCTTTGTTTACAAATGTTGGTTACAGATAAAGATTTTTCTTATGATGGACATGCTTTACACACATGTATGCACACACAGTCACACACGCACGCACACCCTCACACACACCGTAAACACAGAGACACGTAAACAGTAGACATGCAGATGCACACACACACACACACAGCTACAGTACGAGAAGGAGCGTTGAGTCGGTGACCTCCAGCACCTCGCTATGACTCACACCGGAACCCTCCGAACCTCCTCTGATCTCCTCTCTTCTCCCGACCCCTCCTCCCATCCTCCACCTCTTCCTCCTCCTGTCTACTTGACACTCACTGCGCAGGCAGCCTACACCGAGAGCGCCCAGGCAGGGAACCCGCCCTTACAGACAGTTATAGTTTGCTTTATCCAAGATGAATCACAGAACAAAGAGGAAAACACCTCACAGAAAAAGAGAGGGAGAGAGAGCGAAAAAAGAGAAAAGCAGATCGAATGGAGGAGTGGAAGATGTATCATTCTGGCCTACATAAGGAGTTATGGTGGGGCCGGATGTGCATTGTACGATTGCAGCTCCTCCACACATACTCTCATCTCCAGGAAACGCAGGGTGGGGGGTGAAGGGTGGTGGATTCTGAATGAGACAGAGTCTTCCTCGACCTTTCAGATCGTTTCTGAAACAAACAAAGAGAGCGAATCTTTGGCAATTGTGCCTAATCATGCAGTCATGTGCTTCGTGTATTGCTGATATTTCTGCATGTACTTTTGTTGGCCCTTTCCTTTCAGAGACACTGTGGCACCCACAGTGTACGTTGGGAACAGCGAGTTCCTCTCTGAGTTGCCTGAACGATGTGCAGGATTAGGATGATGAGGCGTGTGCAGTACCACTGCAGGTTGGGCTCCGCGCCTACCTGCCTGTGCCCTCGATCAGAATCAGGATGAGCTCATCCACTTCCCTCCCACTCATCCCACCCTGCGTGTTTACAGGGGCAGAGGTGGTGGGCAGAACCCGGGAGGGTCCAACACACCCGGGGAGGGGAGCAGAGAGAGACCTGGGCTGTGTTTTGGAAAGCGCGCCTCAAGTGTGTGTCTCGTGTGCTTCGCTTTCAAATGGGATGAGGTGGGTACAGCGTCTGACTGGATATTCAGAGGTTGCAGGTTTTAATTCCCCCC
The DNA here is from genome assembly GCF_963692335.1 of Osmerus eperlanus. NCBI lineage: Eukaryota > Metazoa > Chordata > Actinopteri > Osmeriformes > Osmeridae > Osmerus > Osmerus eperlanus. Next base: position 12,459,657 of record NC_085037.1, read on the forward strand.
CACCGCCGCCTCCACATTGTGTTGGATAAAAGCACCTGTTAGTTACCAAATGTTTGACTTATCATACAAACAAGAGGACAGAATAGAACGGAAGAAATAATCTGCGCTATAACAGTCGGAAGCAGCACTTAGTAGCATCAAGCAGAAGGGAAACTATTACTGTAACTTTTTTCTCCTTTCAAAACAGATCTATCCACCCGAACCACCTCCCTCCTCCCCGCTGAGCTTTAAGTAAGTAAGCAGCGGTCTGTCCTTCACTGGTGTTTTTCCATGACAAAGGTTTCTTCTGTTTTTACAGGAAGTGCCTTCGGAGCGAGGACTGGCGGTCTCCATGGAAACCCATTCCATCTGAGTCAGAGGGAGCCCTCCGGGTGTCCATGGCAACCTTAAGTTACAAACGACAGAGTTTGATGAAGGTGGAGGGAGAACGAACACTATAGAAAGATCTAGAGGAAGTACTTAACCCTTGTGTTATCTTCGGGTCATTCTGACCCATCAGTCATTGTGACCCACTGTCGTATTGCGACAAATTTACCTCATACAAAAACAAAGTGAAGCATTTTCTTTTAACTGTCGGGCTGTCTCAGACCCCCCACATTGCAATGGTTAAAAGAAAATTATTTTTATTTGTTTTTGTATTGGGTGAAATTGGGTAAACACAACGATGGTTCGTTGTGAACCTTTGGGTCATGTGACCCGAAGGCAGCACGAGGGTTAACTGGAGTGTGGTTCCACACAGTATAAAAGAAAAAAATGTTTGTGGCCTGTGTCTGACCCTAACCTTAACCCTCAAACCCTAACCCTAACCTTCTAACCCTAACCCACACCCAAAGTCAACTCAGGGCTCAACTCAAACGCCGAGAAGGACAAAAACGAGGAGGCTCAGGGATGGGCCACTTGAGGACGGAGGTCGACCTCACGAGATTCAATAGATTCAAAAAGTCCTGTGGTAGATTCAAACAGTCCTGTGGTAGATTCAAACAGTCCTGTGTACTCAGTAACCATGACGAAGTTGTGGTCTATATACTCAGTAACCATGACGAAGATCCGGTCTGTACTCAGTAACCATGATGAAGATCTGGTCTATACTCAGTAACCATGACGAAGATCTGGTCTATACTCAGTAACCATGACGAAGATCTAGTCTGTAATAACCATGACGATGAACTGGTCTTTAGTTAATAGGTAATAACCATGACAACGATCTGGTCTTTACTTAACGACCATGATATGGTCTATAGTAACCATGACGACGATCAGAACCATACATGCTGACTATGCCAATGCTATGTGCATCTGCCTCCTAAGGTCCGGTGCCAACTGGTAAACAGGGAAACAGGGAACTGTGTGTCTCTGTGCCAGTAGAGGTGTCCTTGTCCCCCATCTTGTTGTAGTGAGTCAGAGCCTTGTAAATAAGCGATTACCATGTGTGTTAGCGCTGCATTTGTTTTCTTCATTAAGCCACTGTTGGGGCAGAGCGGACTTGGTTATGATTGGGCGGTTCTCATTGGACGGTGACACCACTGGACGTCATATTCCAGAAGGTTCTGTTTTTACTCGTTTTGAAATGCGTGGCTGGTGAATATGGTCAACGGATACGAAAATAACCGACGCCTGGTCCCAACCCGATTTATAAATGGAAAGACATACTTTCACCGATGATTAACTGAGCCATGCTAATCAAGCTAGGCTGATTATTTAAGTATCCGCCATAAAGGTGTGTTTTACACACGGCACTCATCCAGCCTTATAGTTGGGATTGTGTCTTTGCACTCAAGATGTTAAAAATAAACTTCTAACAAAGCTGTTCTATAACCTCAGAGCGACCGTTTGACAGTGGGTTGAGCCCCTGGCCTAAGGGCGAGCTAATGGACACAGGCTGTGTTCGTGGATACGACCCAACGCACCAATGGAAATGTAACGTCACTCAATGATTGGATCGTGATCACGAAATGGAAGTAAACATCTCCATTACTGGAGACTGTGGTTCTCATGTAGAAGCGAAGTCACGAATAAGGAAGGCAGAGGTGGGCATTGATGCATCAAGTCATTAAGGGTTTTGATTCCAACGCCACGACCTGTAATTTCCCTCCACAAAGACTGATACTGTGGTAATTTCAGCACAAGGCGGTCGGCGTCTCACTTATCTGAACCTTATTTCCTTCATAAAAAATGCTTTTTTGGATGGTTTTCTGCTTTCTCGTCTCCTGAAAAACAAGAACTCAAGGTGACTAGGTGGAGAGACATTTGAATTAGCTTTATTCGCCAAGTGAGTTTGCACAAACAAGGAAAAGTGTCCTTGGGAAAGGCACTTCACCCTACTTGCCTCGGGGGGAATGTCCTTGTACTTACTGTAAGTCGCCCTGGATAAGAGCGTCTGCTAAATGACTAAATGTAAATGTAATTTACTATGGCAGGAAGGTGCACACGGTAAACATATAAGAGTTTTAAATATAAAATGTTGAAAATGTACAACAGTATCTAAATAATTCTAACCACAACTATAAATGTTTTAACATTTAAATATACAATAAAAATTAAATAACATATAAAGAAGAGTGCAATGTGATTTGTGCATTATGCAAAAAGACCAGCAGCTGCATTTGCAGAGGCTCTGTGTAGTCTGAGTAAGGCTCTTAGACTAGACACATAGGCAGTTGATCAGCCTGTTTGCAATATCAACTGCAAAAAAAGTGTGAATTTGCATTCTGGAGAGACTGGGTGATGGAACTGAGACAAAAGAGCCAGCTGCAAGAGAAGTAGGAAGGATTAGAGAGAGATTAGTCTCTATCCAACTGTCCATGTCCCCCTGAACACAATCAGAACCAGAGCTCTCTCTCTCTCTGGAACGTGCTTGTATGTGACTTCTTGTGTGTTAGAGAGAGAGAGCCAGAAAGAGAGATGAAAGATTGCTTGGATCTTTGCATTGTCATGATGGAGGTTTGGTTCAGACGACTAGTCCAGAGGCTGTGTGGAAGAACGGCATCTGTTCAAGTGAACCGATGCGTCGACTGTGCGTGAGTTCGCTTGCAACCTGCACCTGATCACATGTCCGTAGACTCCATCACAACCTCACACAGTCCAGAACGCCTTCCCTGAGCTCCTGGCTGACTGTAAGGTGGTTTTGTTCCAAATCTTTCCGATGCACACAAGTACGAATCTCACTCAGCTTTCACAAAAGTTGCAAAATAAATTTAAAAATGTATAAAGAAGCTCAAGTTTCCTCCTGCAGTGGTGAGCAGTATTGCACCCCAGGTTTGAGGCCCCTGCAGAGTCGAGTATGCACCGTTTTCAAGTCGCTTCTGATGAATCATTACATTTACATTTACATTTAGTCATTTAGCAGACGCTCTTATCCAGAGCGACTTACAGTAAGTACAGGGACATTCTCCCCGAGGCAAGTAGGGTGAAGTGCCTTGCCCAAGGACACAACGTCATTTTGCACGGCCGGGAATCGAACCAACAACCTTCTGATTAATAGCCCAACTCCCTAACCGCTCAGCCATCTGACCCCCTCATTAAAGGCAAACAACTCGTTGTGACGTACGAGCCAGCCGTCACTTACTGTAACGAACATTGAGTCTGCGTGGGGGAGTCTTCCAACCCCGGTAAACCACATGGCGTTCCCACAATGCCTTTCCTGTGGGCTGGAAGCGTCTTCTGGACTTGGTGCTGCCTGCCAGGACCCTGACAACATGATTTGGGCGCCGGCCAGCCTGCCAGTCAGATGCCACGGAGGATGGAGAGAAAGATGGCGTCACATGAGTGGGCCGCGTGTGAAGACGGGCAGCCAGCGCCCAGGCCTGGGGAAGCGTGGGAGTCGGCGAGAATTTGATCGCTGACTCCCTGCCGCGCCGTTTCAGCGTTGTTGACGGCTTCTCTGAGCTCGTTCTTCGTCACAGATAGTCTGGACAACGTCTCACAGCCAGGACATGTTATTCTGAGCTCAATTAGAGCTATTTTCATTTTTCCCTAGCGGTGAAAAACAATAACAAAAAACCTAGAGGAGAAATGTAAACAGAACGTAAGGACGGAGGTAACGAGAGACATGTTGTTATGAGTTGACTGGACTCACTTTCCTACACACTGGGCACTGAGGCCAATGGAGGTGCTGTCAGTATGTGGTCAACAACTTACCCTCATCCCTCAATCCTTACAAAACACACACACAAAAGTTTCCCAGAAAGAGATGAATATGTAAATAAATTAACCTTTTCATGTTCCTGTTAAATTTGCCTGAAAACGCCTAAACAGCATACCCAAAGTAAATTGGAAGCTGTTCTTGAACCATTTGGAGTACATGCATGTAAATGATCTCTTTTGAAAGCTGACACTCTGAAGTTATGTCCCCTGTTGTCAGGACCCCTGTCAGTCCTTCTAGTGTTGAGTAATAGAAGCTTGAACACAAGGAAAGTGAAAATTTCTATTTCCGCCTAGATTTTGTTTTGAAAACAGAGGCCTGAAGAGGCCTAGAGGTGGTAGGTATTATCTGGAAGACTAAATTGGACCACAGGTTGAAGCCTTACCCAATTCAAATCAAAAGTCAAACATAATACCACAATATATTCATATTTGACACATGTTTTTATAAGAGTACATCCAGGAATTTTCTAAAAGGGTCTTTTGGAGACTCCAAAATGACCCTTTGTAACCAAGGTCAAGGTCAAATAAAAAGGTATTATTTTTCATAATTGTTATCTCTGGCCCATCTCTGGTACTTAGAAATATCATATATAATAGCTAAATCCCTAATTAGTAATACTGAAACACAAAAACTGAAGCATGAACACATTGGAGTGCTTTATCTGATTCCAAGGATTGGCGCACAAAGAACACTGATTCTGTCAACCATATTGCGCAATCGACTGTTATTTTGAAGGCTCCACAGACGCATACAAATGAGGTATTGGCATTTTCAGCTAGCTGTCAGCTACAAGGCTAACGAGCTAATTTCAGAGCCAGTCGAAGCCAGTTCGAGAAATTTGTTTAGAACGAGTGTGGGGGGGGGGGGCGGGGGGGGGCAGGACGCACAGACCTAGTTGGCTTTAGAGGGCTGTCAACGGGGCATGGAAGCTCCTATTGGGTCGAACAAGGTGTCAATCAAAAGGGGAGGGTTCAACGGACATTTTGAGACCTTCATTTTGTAAATACTCCGTTGATAAATCGGAGAAAATAACACTTTTATGTGAACAAGTTGTTTCTTCCTTCGGCTAACTTGCATAATGAAACAAAGGATAATGGCTATTCATGAACGTAAAACATTGTATTTGGACGAATTACTTTACATGGTTAGATACTTTGAACCCTTGGGACTTACGCAGATCAAGTTTTGATGGCATGATTTGCACACCTGGACCTATTTGAACAACTTAGGGTGAGTACAACTTTTTTCTTTGGCATTGTTGAAGGAATGTTCACCGGAAAAAGACGTTGACTTTGCTTGCTATTGCGACTTGATCTTGAATTGGTTTATTTCAATGGAAGCACAAGAATCGTAGCTTTCCAACGATGTATAACATGTGTAGCGTCTAAAAAATATATTTTTTAGAATTTAGTGCGTCGTAACTGAGGAAGGGGGAGGCAGCATTTTTGTCTCGCGGGCGAAACAGGAGCGTAAACAGGTTAAACCTGTTGACATCCTGAAGCCAATTCTATTTCAGGGCATAATACTGCACCCCAGATGGAGTTGGGTGGAAGTGGAAGAAGAGGAGAGGGGTGAGGTAAGGTGGGAGGAGAGGTGGGAGGAGAGGGGTGAGGAAGAGAGGAGAGGGGTGGGGAAGAGAGGTAAGGTGGGAGGAGAGGTGGGAGGAAGAGAGGAGAGGGGTGGGGAAGAGAGGTAAGGTGGGAGGAGAGGTGGGAGGAGAGGGGTGGGGAAGAGAGGAGAGGGGTGAGGTAAGGTGGGAGGAGAGGGGTGAGGAAGAGAGGAGAGGGGTGGGGAAGAGGGGTGGGGAAGAGAGGAGAGGAGTGAGGTAAGGTGGGAGGAGAGGGGTGAGGAAGAGGGGTGGGGAAGAGAGGAGAGGAGTGAGGTAAGGTGGGAGGAGAGGGGTGAGGTAAGGTGGGAGGAGAGGGGTGAGGTAAGGTGGGAGATGTGGGAGGAGGGGTGAAGAAGAGAGGAGAGGGGTGGGGAAGAGAGGAGAGGGGTGAGGAAGAGAGGAGAGGGGTGAGGTAAGGTGGGAGGAGATGTGGGAGGAGGGGTGAGGAAGAGAGGAGAGGGGTGGGGAAGAGAGGAGAGGGGTGAGGAAGAGAGGAGAGGGGTGAGGTAAGGTGGGAGGAGATGTGGGAGGAGGGGTGAGGAAGAGAGGAGAGGGGTGAGGTAAGGTGGGAGGAGATGTGGGAGGAGGGGTGAGGAAGAGAGGAGAGGGGTGAGGTAAGGTGGGAGGAGATGTGGGAGGAGGGGTGAGGAAGAGAGGAGAGGGGTGGAAGGAAAAGAGAGGGGGTGTTGGTAGGACACATCCATGAGGTATAAAAAGGAAGAGGTTCTGTGTCGTGGTGAGAATTGAGTGTGGTCTCCTTCTCTGTCCCTGCGAGCTGTAATTTTAGGGTGTCAGTTTCTGTTTCTTATGAAGCCCAAGTTGTGTTAGTCCTGTGGGTTGTAACTATTAAACGAGTGAATCCTTTAATACACTTCTGCAGCTATTAATTACAGACCTGTGAGAGGCTTTTGCTGTATGACTATGTTTATCCTGTGTTCTGCACCTCTCTTTCACCAACCGTCTCTGGAGGAGGGGATCTCTCACCGAATTGCTCCTTCCAAGGTTTCTTAAATTTGTTCCCCTCTAGTGAGTTTTTTGGGAGTTTTTACTTGTCTTCCTTGAGGGTTAAGGTTGGTTGAGGGGCAGTTCTATGGGCGTATGTGAAGCACTCTGTGACATTGCTTGTAAAAAGGGCTATACAAATACATTTTGATTTGGAAAAAGGCATCTCTTTCAACACTTTTATTCTTAGATCTCTCACTCCCCTCTAGGACGTGATTCACATCACACCTGTTTACACTTCGGCATGAGCCTAAAGAGAATAAATTATCTATGGCCTGAAGGCCTTACACAGAAATATTGGTTACTCCCCCAGGAGTGCCTTCAGTGGAATATTTCTGAGACATATTCTGTAACGGATCCCCGTATGTATCGTGGCATTAAACTTACTGCTGGTTGAATTTACTCCTTTATTTTCTTCCTTTGCATAGAAAAACATTCAGTGAACTAGTAAGCCATCACCACCGTAAGAGCTGTAGCCTCATACGGGTCCATTAAACCATTAAACTTTAGAAATGTATGCATGTGCATCCGTTCGTAACTAAATTTGTAATCGTACTGACAAGTTCACATTAACACACACCAAATCTGCGATACCTTTTACATTGTCAAAATAAAAGTCCTAATTATATGTAAGAGAGAAGGTGACATAAAACATCAATAAATTCTTCAAATACATTGTTATTTAGGCACACATAAATATCAATAAGACAAATGCAAAGCAGGCAATCAACCCAAAATAATCTTTCTATGGGGTTATTTACATATTCATTATACTTCTGTCTTTATTATTTATTTGACAGTTTGTTTGGAGGGGACAGGAAATGTGTGGAGAGAGACGACATGTGGTAAAGGACCTGGGCCAGATTCTAACCCAGGCCTACGAGGTGAGGTCTCAGCTTACAGCAGGGCCTCAGAACACGTTAGTCCGGAGAACCCCGTCAGTGGAACCCTTTGAGCATTTCATGGGACAGTATTGAACGGTCCCAAACCTTCCATCAATCCCGTGTCCTCCACAGGCTGAGAGAAATATGTTTCTAGAAAATGTCTAATGGGGTCTGCGAGCTGTTGGAGGACAACAGGCTTGCTACTGTACCCACATCTTCAGATACGGAAGTTACAGCCTAGTAATGGTGGCTTGCTGTCTCGCTATACTGTTGGGGCTTTGGAAGAGATGGTGACTCGCTGTCCGATTGCTGGGCTTTGAACTGAGCCCTGTTCCTCTCCTTCCCATCTCCCTCGACAGGGAAGCAGAGCATTTTACTTCCGGCGCTTTCCTCCGGCCAAGTCTCCCTCCGAGAACTCTTGAAGGGATTGCTTCTTCTCTGCTCGAGCCCTTGAAGGAAACAAAGAGCTGTTTGGACGAGCAGCAGAAGAGAGAGCCTGAGATTGCAGTGCTGGATGTTGAAGTTGATCCATTTTACCAAGGTTCTGATGACGCCTCTGTTTTGCTTCCTGCCACCTGCTTCTATTGGAACCAGGAGCTGTGCTTGTGAAAGTGACTTTTCTCCTATCTACACAACTGCATAACTTAATGGACAAATGATAATTAATAAACATGTTAATGATCTGCCAAGCTGTGGTTACAGACAATCTACATAAATACACATTGATGTGCGTGACGTGATTGTAAGTCTTAGTAAGTAAACTCCAGTTCGTAGGAAGTACATTGCAGTTCATTGTAATTAAAATGCAGTTCGTAGGAAGTGAACTGCAGTTCATTGTAAGTAAACTCCAGTTCGTAGGAAGTGAACTGCAGTTCATTGTAAGTAAACTGCAGTTCATTGTAAGTGAGCTCCAGTTCATAGGAAGTAAACTGCACTTCATAGGAAGTGAACTGCAGTTCATAGGAACTAACCATTCAGGCAAATGAGCTCACACCCCCAAAGTAGAAAATGTGCTCACCTAGAGAGAACAGTCGTCCCAACAAAGAGAGACCAAGACACCTTGATAATAATTATAAATTATAATACGCCTTTCTTGCTCAAAGCACTAATCAGTCGGCCACCAGGTTGTGGTCATGCTGAGCAGGCCTGTAAATAATCAAGACAGAACTGATTAAGAGCATCAAGATGTTCTGAAAGCAGCTTCAGGTCGGCCAATTTTCTCAGACTAAATGAATCCCTGTAGATGGTCTGTCCTCATCGGTCAGGACTCGGTGTACCTGAGGCCAACTACTGTTTTTGTTTACATTTTGCAAACATGCATCTTGTTCAAAAACACAGGCTGGGCACCGAAGGGTCATTCGATGAAATGTTTGTTTTCATTATTATATTTCTTGGGTGGGATAAATACGTGTGCAGTTTGATTAAATTGCCACCACTTTGGACCATTAGAGCAGTTTGTCTCTCAAAATAGCCGGAGGGAACAAGGGAAATATTACTGTTGGTGGCTGCCACCATGAAGACACAACATACAGGTTATTTTATTATGCAATGGAGTCATGTGACTCTGCCAGTTATGTTGACAAGAAGCTGTGGAAACTATGTTCTAAAGGTTGATGCCGGAACCAGAAATAACTGATTATGAAAGCTTGTTTGAAACCTATTAGATGGGAAAAGACTCAGCACAGGATCTGTAATAAAAAGAACCCTTCTATGGAAGCAAATCAGTGACAATGTTTTGAATTTTAAAAGGCTTTGAATACTTAATATTGACATTTAAACACGACCAAATTTGTTGGTTTTGAATTCACCTCTTGAAAATTTAAATATGAATTTATATATTAAAAAAAAAATCTGATCCAAAAATTCAAAGATTGGAAATTCAGGTAGCTTCAATTCGAACAGTAAAATTCAGATCCAAATAATTAATATTTTTTGGGGTTCCTGAAATTCTAGTAGAACAAAATTCAGATCAAACAAATTCTAAACTAAAAAAAATCTGAGACAAAACATTTTTAGGAAAACCATCGAACCTGGACTTTCTTATTTTGTAGCCTCTCTCTGCTCAGTGTGAGACCCTTGTTCTCTTGAATGTGTCTTTCTTTTTTTAACAAATATATTTTTGGGGTCTTTTTCAGCTTTGATTATTTAAAGACCAGTTGGAGAGAGATGGGAAAGCAAAGAGAGGGACGACATGCAGGAAATGGCCTCAGTCAGATTCGAACCCAGGAACCTGCATTAGCCCGGCACATGCTCTTATCCAGCGCCCCGGAATGCGTCTTTCCAACATGTGCCTTTAATTAAGCAGGTCATGTTGTTGCCTCCCTGTGGGCTGTGTCTTCAAACTCCCGTCATGAACCTATAAGTCTCTGTCTTTACTTGATATGTTGTTTCTCTGGTTGCACTTTGTAACGTTTTATTTACTTAAACATAACCTTTACCTTCATAGATTAGATGGCATGTTTATATTTAAAGTTGATTAAATGTTGACTCTGGCCTGACACTGAAGCAGGGTTATCATGGATATCAGCTCAGATTTCCAGTTCAAACACCTGACCTTTATAATCACTTATCCTTGAGTTATTTCTATCTGTGGAAAGCAGACGATTTAATCCACAGGAGAAAAAAATGTGGTTGGCATGTTGTTCCAGTAAGCTAACTCCTGCCTCCATACTTCTTTTTAAAGATTTACTTTGAACAAATTAACCCTTGTGTTATCTTCGGGTCATTCTGACCCATCAGTCATTGTGACCCACCGTCGTATTGCGACAACTTTACCGCATACAAAAACAAAGTGAAGCATTTTCTTTTAACCGTTGGGCTGTCTCAGACCCCCCACATTGCGAAGGTTAAAAGAAAATTATTTTTATTTGTTTTTGTATTGGGTAAAAACAACAATGGTTCGTTATGAACCTTTGGGTCATGTGACCCGAAGGCAGCACAAGGGTTAAACCCATTTTAGCACCTACTGTGGTTCTTTACTTTAACAGTTTGTCTCTTATGTAAAGTACTGTCTGCTTTGGCAGTGTTATGAAAAGCTGAGATGGCCCGAACCCTCACTTTCACATTCACAGCCGAGTGTCACGTCAGACAAGTCGCCCGTCCAAATGCCGTCCAATCATTAAGTTCGGTCCGAACGAAACGATTGGTTGTGTTTATTGTAGTCCTGTAAACGGCCACAGAAATCAGATCAGCTTTACTGCTAAACCGTTATATTTATTGGTTGCTATCAGGATTTGAAGTTTAAGCGAAATATGACAAAACGTGCTTCTCAACAACATTGCCAACCCTGCCTTTAAGTGCTACCTTCCTTGAAGTCTCCATGACTTCTGAGAAAAATGTGTCCCTTACCATGAATAAGTATGACGTCTGATTCTGAGTGCGGCCATTCAAGGAGATATGCGAAAGGATTAACACTTTTTGGTAAAAAACAACAACAAAATACGACTGAAATAAACCTCCAGACCCGTCAGCTTAATAATAATAATAATACATTTTATTTAAAGGCGCCTTTCTCGGCACTCAAGGACACCGAACAGGGTACAAAATACATATAAAAACTGCAAAAACAAAGAATACAACAACATTAAAAACAACAGAAGCAGGCAGCGTAATTGACATCAAATGGAATATGTAGTTTTAAACAGATGGGTTTTGAGTTCCAATTTGAAATGGGGGAATGAGTCAATATTCCAGAGACGGGGAGCAGAGCGGCTGAATGCTCTACTCCCCATGGTGGTGAGACGGGGAGCAGAGCGGCTGAATGCTCTACTCCCCATGGTGGTGAGACGGGGAGCAGAGCGGCTGAATGCTCTACTCCCCATGGTGGTGAGACGGGCAGAGGGGACAGACAGGTGTATGGAGGAAGAGGATCTGAGGGAGCGGGAGGTAGTGGGACCCTGGAGATCAGACAAGTACGGGGGGGGGCGAGGTTGTGGATGGCCTTGAATGTAAACAGGAGGATTTTGAATTGTAATCTCCGCTAACGCTTTGAGGAAAGCTTTCTGATACCGGGAGAAGATTGCTTCCCTCTTGTACTTCAGCAATTACCAAGTATGGTGGTTAGAGCCATGCAGTAAAATATCAGGTCAACATGTTGTTGATGTTGTGATGTTGCCTTACCTAAGCACAAAAAGATTTAGTTTTATTGAATGCATGCGCAAGACATTTTCTTGCATTGACAAAAGAGTGTGTTCCAATACTCATACCATCATGTTGTGCAGTATGCCAGAAAAAGATTTGGCATGTCCAAATACTTAGTATGTCGAATGCAACATCCAAAAAAATGCCTGGATGTCCTACTGAATCCAGTCGCATTTTGCAGTATGCAAGCCAGCATGCTTTTCTGGTTATTCGGACCCAGAATCCTTTGCGCAGCGGAGCAGACATTATAGATTGTAGTGCGTACAAGTAGCAACAAACCTCTCCCGCTGTTTTTAACCTGTAGCACTTTGAGATTTTACCTAAACATAAAGTGCATTACAAATAAATGTATTATTATCATCATGATAACTCCCAACAAGTATGTGCCTTTCTGTTTAAAAAACTGTTTGGAACATTAACCCTGCATCTGAAATATATTTCTTTGATTTATTTTGGGAGAGGGGAAATTATAACAGGAATTGAAACACTGTAAAAGTCTAAAACAGAGCTATTATTTTTATTTTTTAGACTTGAATCCGAACTCTCCCTAAAATATGTTTTCTCTTTTGTTCAGTTAGTACCTCTATTGCCCTTACAGAGTACGTACTGTTGCATGCAGTGTGCATACAATTGGGACATACTGATTTGTCAAAGGCACCTTGAACTTTGACCCTCATACGTCACAGTTTGTAACGCAAAAGATTTATAGTTAAAAACATGTTTGGTGCGAGACACAAAAAAATGTTTTTTTGTGTCTCCAAGGTAAAAAATGTCCCAATTATATGAAAAAATATATAGCTCTGTTTTAGACTGTTTGCTGTGTGTTTCAATTCCTGTTATAATTTCCCCTCTCCCAAAATAAATCAAATAAATATATTTCAGATGCAGGGTTAATGTTCCAAACTGTTTTTTAAACAGAAAGGCACATTCTTGCTGGGAGTTATAATGATAATAATAATTTTTTAAACTTACCTTTGACACAAGTAATTATTAATTCAATGACTCACACTTATTTGTTTCACATGAAAAACATGTTTAGAAAATCACTCGTCACTTATTTTTCTAAATTCGTTTCCATAGAAACTGAGGGTAATCATCGGTGATAATGTTAGGACTGGGACACCGTGATGTGGAGGAAGATATAAAAATACCCTTAAATCTTGGGGGTGAATCACATCACAGACACGCAGACGCTGGAGTGAGCTATTTCTCTTTTTTCCGGAAGTTTACCTGTAATGGAGAATTGTCATTAAACCCCATCGCAGTTTGATAAGCTCTGCTCGTTTGTTTACATGAAGCCTTGAAGCTACCGTACTACATTTGGTTCCATCAGTGAAATTCTTTTCAACCAAAACTGAGGGGGCCTGTGCTTCTGAGCAGGTGCCATTTTTATGTGGATCATCCAGTTCAATAGGGCACTTAGAGAGGAATATGTTTAATGCATCAATACTTTGATGAAAACGCATGAATATTTATGAATGATGGAGTGGGGCAACAGTAAAGTCATGTGCCACTCCATGAAACAGGCAGGCCTGTTGTAAGACATTTTCACTTTTGTGCAATTAGACTTTCGACTGGTTATGTGCTTTCCCCAAAGTAACCGCCGCAGGGTTAATATCGTTGACAGAAACCAGAACACACCTCACAGCATCGACACACAAGCGGTTTCAAAAACAAAAGCAGGATAAGGAAAAACATGCTTATGAATCTCACTCCATAATCAACACACACACCCAAAAAAAACTTACAGTACACTAACAGTTTGCATAACCGAGCCATGCGGTTCTGGAGCAGAGCAGGAGGAGATTGAGTGTTCTACAGTGTTAATGCTAGTCTGGGTCTGAGGCCAGCTTGTTTACTGGGCCTGTTTGCCTGGGTTCCCCTGGAGTCCAGGGAGATTACCTGTCTGTCAGCCATCTGTGCCTGGAACAGCAGGAAGGGACATGCACAACTCCTAATGAGAGGCCTCAAACACACACACACACACACACATTCACACAAATACACACATAGGCATACACACAAGACACGTGGAGACAGCACACACACACACAACAACGACAACAACACACCCATGCTGACAGAAGCCACATAGGGGGAGAGGGCAGTATCATACTGTATGAACTGCAAACCTGCAATGAAATGGATGCAAACAAACACACACACACACATGCATGCACACACACACATGCATGCACACACATGCAAACACACACGCATGCAAGCGTGCACACACACACACACACACACACACTTAGCCTGGTGATAACGATGTCAGCACAACGAAATTTCAATCTCAAAGACGATCAGTTCTTAGGACAGTTCTGTGTTCTGTGGCAGGAGATGCTGACTCACAGCGGAAGCTAGGAGGTTCGCGGACAGCTCTAATTTCCACCTTCATCCATACACATCTGAACACCATTGCTGCTTTCAGTAATGGAAATTCTCACTTACCGAAGACCTTTAGAAGGTTACACAGATGTATATGCTTGAAAAGACAACCTGGTATTGAGATGTGGCTCTGTTCTATCTCAGCGGTTCTCAATCCTGGTCCTCGGGCCCCACTGCCCTGCATGTTCTAGACGTTTCCCTGATCCAACACACCTGATTCAAATCAATGAGTCGTTATCAGGCTTCTGTTGAGCTTGATAACGACCCATTGATTTGAATCAGGTGTGTTGGAGCAGGGAAACATCTAAAACATGCAGGCTAGGGGGGCATTTTCTATATTATTTTATTTATTGTATTTTTATATTATATTGTATAGCCCTAGTATTTTATTTTATTTTGTTGTACATTTTCAACATTTTTATTTTGTTCATTATGTTTAAATGTTCACTGTATGCACCTGCCCACCAAAGTAAATTCCTTGTTTGTGACCACATACTTGGCGATTAAACACGATTCTTATTCTGATTCATAAGGACCAGGATTGAGAACCACTGTTGTAGCTGGTTCTAGTTTTGTTTCTGAAGGGGCTGGTCATGCATGGTTTTATGTTGCACCTAAGATGAGGCGTTTTTTGTGAGGCAATATGCTAAGTAGTTGTTGTAATTTTGTAGTTTTTGTTAAGATATTGTTATTGTTGCACTGTGCCTTTTAATTACAGACAGTTCCTTGACTCTGATCACTGAAACACTGTTTCACTTCTGATCCTGAACTATCTGTCGTTTTTTCCACACGCGCTATGTGTGGAGAGGAGGGGTCCAGGTGGGTTGAGGCTTTGTTTCATGTTTCAGGCACCCTACAGTACCCCTGAAACAGGACCCTCGACCTGCCCCCCTCCCTGGTCCCTCCCTGGCCCTGCCACCCTCTTCCTCCTCACCCCTGACATGCTGGTGGGATCACATCCTCGCAGGAACTTTGCACGCCCACCGGTGAGGAGACGGCAGTGGGGAACAGTTTCACAGTCGCACTCCTCTAGCAGGCCAGAGGATGAGGAAGTGTGACGAGGACTGCTGGCGAGACTCACTGTTCTGTCATGCTGTGGTGCAGAACAAGAGAGGAGAGAGGAGAGCAGAGTATGAGAGAGGAGAGCATGGGAGAGGAGGGGAAGAAGAGCAAGAGAAGAGTGGAGGGGAGAGAGAGAGGAGTTCAGGCTTGGTGTATTACAGAGGAGTTCAGGCTTGGTGTATTACAGAGGAGTTCAGGCTTGGTGTATTACAGAGGAGTTCAGGCTTGGTGTATTACAGAGGAGTTCAGGCTTGGTGTATTACAGAGGAGTTCAGGCTTGGTGCATTACAGAGGAGTTCAGGCTTGGTGTATTACAGAGGAGTTCAGGCTTGGTGTATTACAGAGGAGTTCAGGCTTGGTGTATTACAGAGGAGTTCAGGCTTGGTGTATTACAGAGGAGTTCAGGCTTGGTGTATTACAGAGGAGTTCAGGCTTGGTGTATTTCTGGATGATGTGTTAACTAACCAGGAGGAGAATGAAGATTTTGACGCACTATAGAATCCATGTGGGCGAAAACTAACAATGACGGTGAGAGTGTTATAGTTTCAGAATAGCACAGCATTCTGTACTGTAGAGGACTGTACTGTAGAGGACTGTACTGTAGAGGACTGTACTGTAGAAGACTGTACTGTAGAGGACTTTGCTGTAGAGGACTGTACTGTAGAAAACTGTACTGTAGAGGACTGTACTGTAGAGGACTGTACTGTAGAGGACTTTACTGTAGAGAACTGTACTGTAGAGGACTGTACTGTAGAAAACTGTACTGTAGAGGACTGTACTGTAGAGGACTGTACTGTAGAAGACTGTACTGTAGAGGACTGTACTGTAGAAGACTGTACTGTAGAGGACTTTACTGTAGAGAACTGTACTGTAGAGGACTGTACTGTAGAGGACTGTACTGTAGAGGACTTTACTGTAGAAGACTGTACTGTAGAGAACTGTACTGTAGAGGACTGTCCTCTCCTTTTCAGGTTGTCTGACAGTGTAATGCAGAGGTAACAGCTGAGGAACAAGTGGTGTTCATACCATAATATAACCCCTGTGTCATAAACTAACATCAGCATGTATGTTGTAGATATGTTTTACAATATATGTTTGAAACATATATATATTTATGTATATACATACAGTATATAAAAATATACAATATGTATAATTATGGTGTGTTGTATACCTATACAATTGATATAGCATACTTTATCCCCTTCATTTGATCCCCTAACCCTAAAAAAACTAAACATGGAAAAAAGCACATCTAATATCTATCGAAGGAATAAAGACCACTTACAGTCCATTGTCAGATCCAACCCCCATATCCATTACACTGCTACCCCCAGCGTTACATCTCACCATCAAAACAAGCCAGCAAGTGCCCCAATGCGCCCCTGTCAGTCCTAAATGCTTTCCTGTCAGTAGAGACCTAAAGGAGTGGGCTAGGGAGGGTGACTATGGGTCCCTACCTGCCTTGTTGAGATCCATTAGGCCATCATAGAGGGGTTCTGGGTTTAAAATAGATCACAGCTAACAGGTCTGAGCCCTGGTACATTTCTGGGTATTAAAAGCTGGCTATGAATAGGCCCCCTGATGGATGAGGTGGGACAACGAAGGTGGGCTGGGAGCGATCTCGCTGCTCTCCCGGTGGCCTGGGTGACTGTTCCAACAGGAAGTGATGCAGGGTGGGGACGGTGTCATTGTGCGGATTCAATGGAGACACGTGACGGGAAGGTGGTGAGTCGTGATGGGCTGGAGGCTGTCGCTCTGGAGGCTGTCGCTCTGAAGGCTGTCGCTCTGGAGGCTGTCTGGAGGCTGTCGCTCTGGAGGCTGTCGCTCTGGAGGCTGTCGCTCTGGAGGCTGTCTGGAGGCTGTCGCTCTGGAGGCTGTCGCTCTGGAGGCTGTCGCTCTGGAGGCTGTCTGGAGGCTGTCGCTCTGGAGGCTGTCACTCTGGAGGCTGTCTCTCTGGAGGCTGTCACTCTGGAGGCTGTCACTCTGGAGGCTGTCCCTCTGGAGGCTGTCGCTCTGGAGGCTGTCACTCTGGAGGCTGTCGCTCTGGAGGCTGTCTGGAGGCTGTCGCTCTGGAGGCTGTCACTCTGGAGGCTGTCTCTCTGGAGGCTGTCACTCTGGAGGCTGTCGCTCTGGAGGCTGTCACTCTGGAGGCTGTCGCTCTGGAGGCTGTCTGGAGGCTGTCGCTCTGGAGGCTGTCGCTCTGGAGGCTTTCGCTCTGGAGGCTGTCACTCTGGAGGCTGTCCCTCTGGAGGCTGTCACTCTGGAGGCTGTCGCTCTGGAGGCTGTCACTCTGGAGGCTGTCACTCTGGAGGCTGTCGCTCTGGAGGCTGTCGCTCTGGAGGCTGTCACTCTGGAGGCTGTCGCTCTGGAGGCTGTCACTCTGGAGGCTGTCGCTCTGGAGGCTGTCTGGAGGCTGTCGCTCTGGAGGCTGTCGCTCTGGAGGCTGTCGCTCTGGAGGCTGTCGCTCTGGAGGCTGTCACTCTGGAGGCTGTCGCTCTGGAGGCTGTCGCTCTGGAGGCTGTCGCTCTGGAGGCTGTCGCTCTGAGGCGCAGGGTTCCTGAGGCTCTGAGACGCAGGGTTCCTGAGGCTCTGAGGCGCAGGGTTCCTGAGGCTCTGAGGCGCAGGGTTCCTGAGGCTCTGAGGCGCAGGGTTCCTGAGGCTCTGAGGCGCAGGGTTCCTGTTTGGTTATGGTCCGTTTTGGTTTCACATGTGTTTTATTTCCTTTTCACATGTTCCACGTTGGTTCCCGACGACTGAGCAAAGCAGCGGGCCTGCTTTACCGCTACTTAAAAAGTCCATTAGATTCTAATGGAGAATAACAATTAATTAAAGTTGGACAACTTCATTTCTGAGACTGTATTATAATTCAGATAAAACATATAACATACTTAAGAACATTTATCAGCACTTTCATCAAGAAAAGTCTGTGTTAAAGGGCTGTCTTCAGCTTGCTTTTGGTTTCACACACATAACCCCCTTGTGCATTAGGATGCAGTCCAAGCACAAGAGGAACTTTCTAGACATTTTGTTGTTCGGAGAATGGAGTCCAAATGACCTAGATTCTCTTCTGTCGCACAATCCTTTTCCAATCTTTTTACTAATGGCTCACACCAGAACCCAATCAATTATTCACACAATGACAGGCTGTGATATCTTGAACACAGTTGGTCTAGGGTGATCATTATCACCGCTGGTCTCCTTCTCTTCAAACTCAGAACTTTTCCATCTGTGTTGTTTACATACTGGTGTTGACATGCATGTTGTTTACATGTTGGTGTTTACATGCATGTTGTTTACATGTTGGTGTTTACATGTTGGTGTTTACATGCATGTTGTTTACAAGTTGGTGTTAACATGTTGGTGTTTACATGCATGTTGTTTACATGTTGGTGTTTACATGTTGGTATTTACATGCATGTTGTTTTTGTTGAAGGAACTTGTCAGAGATGGCAAAAGTAAACACATCCTTCACTTAAGTAGAAGTCCTGGGCCCCGTTCGTCGTAAGGGTTGAAGCTAAGTTAATCAATTGTCCCTTTAGCCCATTAACATTAGCGAGATGAGTGAGAACAGCAAAGTTCTCACTCAAAGAATAAGCTAAATGCGAAAGTTTTCAATCAATCAATCAGATCACATTTCTTTAAATGTGCCTGCTGGTATAGGCTTAATGGAAATTAATAATCGAATGAGATCTTGCTAGCGAAAATAATGATCTCAACTCTTTCAGAATAGGCTAGATAAAAACAAGGCCAAAGAGTATCTAATTGATACGAATTCATAGACAATTATGAGGATATATGTAGGCTACTGCGCTTATATCATGTACTATATATGTGTATGCATGTAGGCCTATGTGTAAATCCCTCTTTAATTTCATTGACTGGGACATGGCCAGGGAATATGATGAATTGATTCATCAGCTGGTTAAGCGCCAAGTACACTTTTCTTACAGCAACGCATGCTGCGGCTTTGCCAATGTTTTCTGCATTGCCTATACTGTATAAAAATGTAGCCTATACCTGACGCAAAAAACCTCAAGGCTATGCAGTCTGAAGCACAGTTAAAGTTTCAAGTAGCTTTATTGTCAATTTCTTCACATGTCAAGACATAAAAAGGAATCGATATGACGTTTCCCACTCTCCCACAGTGAAACATATAAAAAGCACAGGCACAACAGATAAGACAAGACATTTCGGGGGGTAAGGGAAGGAGAGATGGAGGGAGGGAGGGGGTAAGGGAGGGAGAGATGGAGGGAGGGAGGGGGTAAGGGAGGGAGAGATGGAGGGAGGGAGGGAGAAAGGGAGGGAGAGATGGAGGGAGGGAGGGAGGGGGTAAGGGAGGGAGAGATGGAGGGAGGGAGGGAGAAAGGGAAGGAGAGATGGAGGGAGGGAGGGAGAAAGGGAAGGAGAGATGGAGGGAGGGAGGGAGAAAGGGAAGGAGAGATGGAGGGAGGGAGGGAGAAAGGGAAGGAGAAATGGAGGGAGGGAGGGGGTAAGGGAAGGAGAGATGGAGGGAGGGAGGGGGTAAGGGAAGGAGAGATGGAGGGAGGGAGGGAGAAAGGGAAGGAGAGATGGAGGGAGGGAGGGGGTAAGGGAGGGCGACTGAGCGGAAGTTGTGGGCAGAGAGGGGGGCTCACACAAAATGTTTGAGAAAGAGAGAAAGACTGAAAAGAGTCAGGAGATAAAGACTGAAGGGCCACAGGGAAAGAGAGAGAGAGAAAGAGAGCGATAGAAAGAGAGAGAGAGGGGCGCGTGGGAGGACAACAAAGAAACAAAGATGATGGCTGGGATGAGGGTGCACAGCAGTGTGGGAGAGGTCAGGGAGCGGACAGCGATGGAGAGACAGCTCTGCAGCCGACACCCAGACAACCATGACCCGCATGGTGAGAGGAAGGCACACTGGGGAGCGCTGGAGCCAGGAGCAGACCAGACAGGGAGGCACACTGGGGAGCGCTGGAGCTAGGAGCAGACCAGAGAGGGAGGCACACTGGGGAGCGCTGGAGCCAGGAGCAGACCAGAGAGGGAGGGGTGAATGCCTCTCCCCGCAGAGGGGAGGGGCATTCACAATAACCCACCCCTGTCTTCATCCATGCCACGGATGATTCTGTAAAGAAAAAAAAGCTTTGGATTAAACTGGATTTTTGTTGCATTCAACATACATTGTTCCATTCAACAGCCACCTGCTGTGCACTTCTAAAGGAGGTCAAAACCATTACAGGAAAAGTGTGTGAAATACTGTACGTAACCTCTCTGTCGCCCCCCCCAAACACAGACCTCCACTAACCCACTTCCTTTCT
The DNA here is from genome assembly GCF_963692335.1 of Osmerus eperlanus. Lineage (NCBI taxonomy): Eukaryota > Metazoa > Chordata > Actinopteri > Osmeriformes > Osmeridae > Osmerus > Osmerus eperlanus. The sequence continues at coordinate 12,480,186 of NC_085037.1, forward strand.
TCTTTTCTTCCCCCTCCTGGTAACTGGTCACCCCCTGCGGTCTCTCTTCTCTCCCCTCTCCTTTCCTTTCCTTTCCTCTCCTCTCCTCTCCTCCCCTACCACCAGACTGATGGAACTCTAAGTCTAATGCCGTCTCTGTCTGAGCATTCTGCCAGTGCCTGAGTGATTGCAAATGAGCTGTCTGTCTGTCGGGAGTGCAGGATAAAAGTACCCCCCCACACACACACACACACTCTAGGTTTGAGGTCTGGGGATGGCTGATTACACTGGCAGAGAAATCACTTTCTACTCTATGAACCGACTCAAGGGCTGTGTTTACTGCAGCGTTCCACCTTCCGTCAGGTTAATCACTTCTCAGGAAATGACTGGGTCTGGGCAACAATAGACTGCTGTTTGGGGAGAGACAAAGTAAGTAAGTAAGTAAGACTTTATTTATATAGCACTTTTCATACAAGAATTGCAGCTCAAAGTGGGAGAATGAGGGGGAAATGGAGGAAGGGAAGGAAGGAGGAAGAAAGGGAGAGGGAGAGAGAAAGAGAGGGAGAGAGAGGGAGGGAGAGAGAAAGAGAGGGAGAGAGAGGGAGGGAGGGAGAGAGAAAGAGAGGGAGAGAGAGGGAGGGACAAAGAAAGAGAGACAGAAAGATAGAAAGAGAGAGCTGAAGTTGTGATTGAGAGATAAAAAGTTGAGGAGCTACTCTAAACACAAAAGCCCTCGACTTTAAAGGCTAACAGTAAAGCTCTCAACGGTGGAAGACGGTGAGTCAGATGGCTGAGCGGTGAGGGAAGCGGGCTAGTAATCCGAAGGTCGCCAGTTCGATTCCCGGTCATGCCAACTGACGTTGTGTCCTTGGGCAAGGCACTTCACCCTACTTGCCTCGGGGAATGTCCCTGTACTTACTGTAAGTCGCTCTGGATAAGAGTGTCTGATAAATGACTAAATGTAAATGTAAGACGTGTGCCTTCACCCTCCCCGCAAGCCTCACCTCAAGGCACTGGGACTAACACACAAACTCCAACACACGCCTGCCGCACAAACTGCAGATTAAATGTCCTTGCCTCACCAGAAGCTTCTGCTGTGCCCACAGATCGACGTTTGAAACCGTCGCAGACAGTTGAGTATTCACACTGCTTGCAGCTTGTGTTGACAGACTCTTACATTCTCCTCAGGAATACATCCTTTGTCTTTGACATTTTCTCCCCAGGGAATCTTGTAATGCCTCCACACAGCTGATAGAACGACACAAAGGCATAAGGAAAGGCACCTCAGTCAAGGCCGCGTGCTGTGCACTGCTAGTTCCATCTACTGACACGCCATTCAGCCTATTCATCTCCGTCAATGTGTATGGATGTTCCGCCATTTCTATATATTCATTTGAATTTCAGTTTGGACCTGTGCAGGTAAACAGAAAGACAGCTGGCACTAAGGTAAGTGTTTGGATGTGGCTCTGATAGTATATACACCTTTAATCTATCACTGTTCTCTCCCAAAAAAACGATCTACAATCTGACAGACACACTGTACAGATATCTGTCCTTTTCATACCAGCAGGCATGTTTTATGCTCTTGCCAGCTGGGTTGAGCCTAAAAGCTTTCATCTCAATGCTCACACTGCTCTCTGCAGACCCAACAGAGATTGGGGCTGATTAATCCATAACTCAGTCAACCCAGACACCATTTAGACCATTAAGTGGCAGTCGATTTCTTCGACAACAAAGTTAACAGTTGTTTAGTCATGTCATTTGTCAAGACAACTGTTGAATATTTGCACAAACAAGATGCCCCCCCCCCCCCCCCCCTGGAAGGCATCCAGGCCCTCCAGTGTTAAAGGGGAGACAGCTTGGAGATGTTTCTGCGGTCGACAGCCTCTGACTCAGTCTACACAGATGTAAGGAGCTCTTCATGCAAATCAGTCAGAGGAGAACATTTCGAATTCACACTTGACAGCCCTCTGACATCATCCCTTCCTCCATCCCTCCCTCCCCCTTTTCCTCTCACATACTCGCTCTGTCTGCATAACATCTTCCTCTGAAATGACACACAGTACAGTCCCCAGGTGTGCTGTGGTAACCCTGGATCTATGCTTTATTCATGGTGAAGGCAACATCGCTGTATTACAGAGGTGAATCAAATGAGCAACAGCCATATACCACCCTAATGAAATATGAGCAGTAGAGTTTTACTGCAGATCAAGAGGTTGCAGGTTCAAATCCCCCCTGTACGTTGCTTTGCTAGGGGCGCTCTGGTGGGTAAGTATGCCTACCGTTAAGTCTAATGTGTAAAGCAGGGGCCTGGGTTCGAATCTGACTGAAGTCATTTACTGCACGTCCTCTCTCTCTCTCCAACTGTCAAAAAGGCAACAAAAAAAAATATTTTTTAAACTTCTGCTAAATGACTACACTACTATTATTTACACTATCATTGTATGGTAAATGTATCCCATTTCAGAGGATGATTTCAAACCAGAGTCTCCTTCAGATGATGATCTTTTTCTGATCACTTATAGAAAGAGAATAAACTCTTTGTTCCTGGTTCCTGTCATGGGCGTAGGCGCAGGGGCAGACTGTAGGAGCATGTCCCCTTCTAGACCAAAACACCCTCTGTCCCGCATCACGACCAGTGGCAGAGCAGTGGTGGTATTGGCATCGAGGGTGTCCTCACCAAATCTACAAAACGATGCCCTTGCTTACTGTAGTTAATGACCTACACTAACGAACGCTATCGTTAATGATGTCTAAAAACTGTATGAAGGATAGTTTTAGAGTTTCCTGTTTTCCTGGCTCCATCCAACTGCACCATGGGAACTGGGCTCAGTGTGTTGTTGTTATTTCGAAGATAAGAAAGCTAGCTTTAACATTCAAAATAGACAACAGTTTATTATCAGAACTCCTAGCCATTTAGAAGCGATTCAAAATCCTTTTTATGAATCTCGGCTGAAACCGACTAAAAATATTTGCTCCATTTGATAAACCAGGACTGTTGGGAAAGGTTGTTAAACTTTATGACCTCCAATTACCTGTAATCAAGGATCCCTCTTCTCCGAAGACATCAATAATGCACTGTATATATCACCTTAATTTTGCTTTGAAAAATTGGGAATTGGTTTCTTGGGCAGAGCCCGTTATAGAAACATGTCTTTTCTCTGCGTTCTATTTCCATTTAGCATCCAATAACCCAAGTCAAGATAAAAGTAACAATTGATTCTTCTTCGCAAATCCAAAGACAAAGTGGTCCCAGTAATTGACAATCTATTTTGTCTTGACCAACAACTGCAAAGCAAATCTAAGACAACAACAAAAGATAATTTGCCGCAATTTACAGGTCGGGAGAACAGCATTGCACTCTCATTACGCTCTGATTCTTTTTTATATTTCTTTTTTTTATACTATATTCATGTTTATCTGGTAGCGCTTTCTGTTATTACTGTTACATTTTATTGGGTTTATAGATAGTCTCGCCCTTAAATCAATGCAGAAGTTTGAATACGTCTCATGAGGTCACCCCGACAGAAACGGACCAAAGGTTCACATGCCCATAGCCTACAAAAGACAAGAACTAAAACCTCTATATAACATAGTGGGAGGGAATCAGATGAGCGGTTAGGGAATCGGGCTACTAATCAGAAGGTTGCCGGTTCAATTCCCGGCTGTGCAAAATGACATTGTGTCCTTGGGCTAGGAACTTCACCCTACTTGCCTCGGGGGAATGTCCCTGTACTTACTGTAAGTCGCTCTGGATAAGAGCGTCTGCTAAATGACTAAATGTAATGTAAATCTAACATCAAAGTAAGTGTTCTCACAGAGTTAGGATTTGGGTTAGCAGGGGAAACATGGGCAGGGCTGGTAATGCATTTCAGGGCAGGGCTTTATTCTGTCTTGCCAGGAAATGCACCCCCTGCTAACTCTAACTAGGAAAGTGCTGCATGCATGAAACTTACTGTGGTTACTCATACTAGTCCCCTCAATGCACAGTAAGAATCGTTTGACCATGGGCTATGCAAAACAGAACTTACATGGGGGGTGCATTTTAGTCTTGAACAGCAAGAGCAGAATGAGGTTGCTGGTCTTCTGAGCATGCTCAGAGCGGTGTAGGGGTTTCGTGTAGTGAGCTAGTCTGAGGAGCGTCTGGGCATTGATTCAGTTGATCACACAAAGCAGATGTCTGTGAAAGTTGTCAACCATCTGTCCCTTAGTGCTGTCTGTGAGTTCAGTGAACATCTGAACACAGCCCTCCCCTCCCAAACCCCCACACCCTTCAACCTCCAACCCCCATGCCCTCTGCTCCCCTGCCAGTCCCCCATACCTCCCCACCTACGCCCCCTAAAACGAATGTCCTATCTCAGTTTACAATATGTTTCTACTCGCTACGTTTCCCTCGGCCATCCATAGGTCCACAACATGACCGTCCCATCTGTGCGCTGGGGTGACCCAACATTTAGTCACCGCTCCCCGGTGAAGTCAAGCCATGCGTTAATTGATTTGCATTTATGAAATGAAGATGTAGTCCAAGGTTTCCCCTTGTTCTTTAAATTGTTTTTTTTTTGCCTCAGTGAGAACGCCGTCTTTGTGCATGCTAATGTGCTGAAGGTGAAGATGAAACACTCTTTGATAATGTTCCTGTTCTTCTGCTGTGCTGGAAACCAGGATTTACAATCCAGTGGAGACGACACAGTCTCAAGCTCGCTACTGCCCCCCTCAGGTTCACAGGGAGAACTGCAGCAGTTCCGCTTGACTTAAAACCTATTTTTTCTTTCTTGTGGTAAATGGCCAGCCGGCCTCCCTCCCTCCATTTCTCCTTCTCAGTGATGCACAGCCTCCCTCCTCCTCCTCCCCTCCCTCCTCCTCCTCCCCTCCCTCCCTCCATTAATCTCCCTGTTCTTCACCCGTTTTTCTCATACACATGTAAACACACAGACTAACACACACACTACAATACACACACAAATGCACAATCCAATGCTCTTTTAAAACAAGAAATGCTCTGTACATGTACACTTCTGTCTGCGAGGGAGAAAATATGTTTGCTTTTTTCTAACAGAGCCACAGAGGCTTCGGGCTAAGACTTCCACATACAATACTGGCACTTGAGTAACATTACATTTACATTTAGTCATTTAGCAGACGCTCTTATCCAGAGCGACTTACAGTAAGTACAGGGACATTCCCCCGAGGCAAGTAGGGTGAATTGCCTTGCCCAAGGACACAACATCATTTGCACGTCCGGGAATCGAACCGGCAACCTTCTGATAGCCCGATTCCCTAACCGCTCAGCCATCTGCTGTTCTTCATGATGTAGTGTGTTATCAGGGATAAGTCTTTTCTGTTCCAAAACCAGCACATTCAGCAAAGCGGTTTTGTCCGGTATGGAGATGGAAGAACGAGACCGTCAGACAGAGCGTGGCCGATCAACACAGACCCGGCGCATCAATCCTAAAAGCTCTCGACCGACATACATTACTCTCGTCTGCAGATATAATTATAATAATTACATAGTTGTATACAATTCCCATGCATCCCATCCCAAATAGCTGCAGTCTTATCTAAGGGGCTTCTTTCAGGCTAGGAGAACTTCATTAGCCAATTAGTGAGGGACCTTGTGGGTGAGGTTTCATGTAGAAACCAACTATTGGATTTTAATATTTATTTCACATGATTATGAAACCAAATCAGCCGTGGCCTTAATGGTTTCATCTGTGTTCTTGGTTATTTCTGGTCTGAGAGTATGTAACAGTCCTACTACGACACGCAAGATTAGCCTCAATAAGGGCGGCCGCTTTCTTAATGTGCTCAAGGTGTTGGGGTGAAGTGTACGTGGAGAAGCCTCAATTTAGACCGAATCAGCCATGAACATAAGACTGAATCATCAGTTTCAACAGAGTATTTTCAGAGCAGTATCCACCGCTGATGTCATGGTTCCTCACATTATGTTCACGGCAGGGTCGGACTGGCCGTCGGGAGATTTCCCGAACGGCCGGTCAAACGGCCACCGCATAATGCAAATAAGGAATTCATAATAATAATAATACACGGTCGTGGGCTGGTGCGTTTCAAAGTCCCGGGCCATTTTTCAGTCCCAGTCCAGACCTGGTTCACGGCAGAGAATGTACGCTGAACATTTAAAACACTGAAATTAACATTGTTTTTTTAGTTTTTTTTTAAAGGTTGCTGTCAAGCATTTTGATTTAGTGAATAATATGTATCTCTAACAGCCATCCTCTGAACGATGGGACACATGTAGGTGGCATCCATAATTTCCCTTTGTCAGAGCGACTGAGCAACACAGTTAGGGAATGAGCGGCTGACTGGATCCATGACTCTGAATTAAGGAAAGGTCAGTCCTGATGACTTCCAGAAACCATGTCCCCCCCTCTCTGATTAAACCGCGACTGTCAGGGTGTCAGATTAAAGCCTATCACTCTTATCCGGAAAAAAAACAAAAACAAGGGCTACTTCGAAGGTAGACAGAATAATGATATTCCTGCACACCCAGCCTTTAATTGTTTGTTTACAAAACTGTGTAATGGACGATTCTTCGAGACCCAGTAACCAGGCTGTACCAGGAAAACATACAAACCCTCTCCAGTTCTCAGGACGGCACATTTCTCCTTTCTAGCTGTTAAAAAGAGACATGCAAAACCAATCCACTTGAAGGAGTAGGGTAACCTTGCGTAAAGCCTGACATGTTTTTGTCCAACATCAATCACATTTTTTCCAACATCATTTCAAGACAAAGTGACCTGAATTCAATGGCTACATGTAACGCCAGGACTCTTCCATTGAGCTGAATGTTTGGACTTTGATTTGTCTCCAAGAACCATAATGAGGACCATGCAGGACTCACTGCAGGTTAAAGCTACTTTGGGCTGGACATTGTTGGGGGTGGGGGGCCATTCATGTGTGTAAGTGTGTTTATGTGTGGAACTGTGTGCATGTGTAAGTGTTCAAGAGTGTGTGTGTGTGTGTGTGTGTGTGTGTATCTGGGTATGTGCAAGTGTGTGTGTGCACATGGTCGCACTGTCACCAGGACTCAAAGCCCCTTCCATCAATGGCCTTCCCAGCATGCATCATTACCAAGGTCAATTCAAGACAAGGCCTTGTAATGAGTCATTCTGGATGCATTGGCCTCAACCATCACCACAAGCCCCCCGTCCTGCTGTCTATTACAGCAGCCTGTGGAGATGACTGATAGGGGAAGAGGGGGGGGGGATTTAAGGTAATGAGACTGAGATCAAATTCTGAGTGGGATAGTTTCCGCTCCAAGCCTCTGATGGAATCCACATCCTTCACCTTAATGATGTCTGAAGAAGCCCTTATGCTGGCCGAGACGTCATCGACATTCGCAAACACGGCCAGACACAACGTCATCCTGCCTCTCCAACTGGGACCAGGACTGGAATTTATCACCACGGAGACCAAATGAATCAGAGGGTTGAAACCAGAGCCCTTGGGAAAGGCTGGCGTGTGTGTGTGTGTACTGGGTGTGTGTGCGTGTGTACTGGGTGTGTGTGTGTGAATGCACTGGGTGGGTGTGTTTGTGTATTTATGTGGATGCACTTTATGTGTGAGAGAGAGAAAGAGAGAGAAAGAGAGAGAGAGATGGACTCTTTTATACATAATGAGCACCTACAGATTACCAGGGCCACACCGTCAATTACATTTTCAGTCCATCTTCCATGTTCATCATGACCAAGCATCAGGTAATGAGTTTTTTCCCTTGAAGAACGACTTAAAATTCTCTGATGATGCAGTTAATGACGTCAGCTAAGAAAAAGATTTCACAAATATTAAGTGCCTTGACAGATATTGAGGTTCAATATTCTATTTCTCTGCCTTTCAAATATGAAACTTGTTTAAAGCCTCATCAGAATCCAACCCCCCCCCCCCCCTATGATTTGTCCCCCCCAATAAATCACTGTAAACATAAGGACATTTAAATAATATTCATAATATACATTTCACTTATTACAATGTAGGCTATGTGTTACAGCAGTAATTTTGGTGTCCCCCCATCAGGAATTGCTCTTGAGAAAATTTCATAAAATTGTCCCCCCAAAATTGATAGCAGATTTTTCGCCACTGCTCAGGACCCACAGGTCACGAGTCACGACCGGGAAAACAAGAACAGGTGTGTCGATATATTCTCGGTTAATTTATGTATAAAGTTATTAGCTATATCAACAGACGTTTTCAACACTGTTGAGTGTCTGGCTAGCTGAAAAGAAGCGATAGTCACAACACCCGCGCCTTTCTGAAAAGTAACTAGCGGTCGCACAAAAACGTTGAAGCCCTCCGAAGAAAAACCGCTGCACCCAGCATCTTCCTCTCGATGGCCACAAACGCTCTAAACATTGGGAAAATAATCGTTGGGGCTCAGAAAAAAAGTTATTTACAAACTCTGTTCAACCTCCCAGTCATAAGCAACTCCTCCGCAAAGACAACTAACACAGAGTCGGCTTTGTGTATGTTCCATAACACAAACAGGCCCAAACAAAAGAACCTGATTGAAGCGTGAAACAATTCAAGTTATTTTTCCAATACGACTCAACTAGTTAACAATGCGTTTAAGTATTTTTGAGCTGTTATGAGCTCACACAGTTGAACAAAAAAACAGCTCATTATGTAAAACAGCAAGTGGAAGCCTGGCATTCTTGAAACACCAAGGGGAGGAACACACCAGAACCAACTCACTCTGTTTCATTCAGAAACCCTCCACCGCCTCCCCAGTCTGTCATAATTCACACCCTCTTTGTCACTTCAAATATAGTAACTGATGCAGAAAAGCCTCCATAGAATCCATGGTGATTCACAGAGCAGCTATTTTAAGGAACAGTGAACAGGGAAGTGTTGTGATGAGCATCTTGTCTCGTGTGGGATAATGGAGGAGGATGATTGGCAGTGGTTGATGATGATGGCATAGAAGCACGTCCTTGTCTACGAGAGACACTGTCCAGCAGGGTGTGGGGGGGTTCGTGAGGGTGGAGGTATGGTTTTCATCCTGTTAATCGAAACCCGACATTCATCCTTATGGTGGATCTCGCACTGCATGTGATGTACGGACCCAAAAACCTTCTGCGGAGGTTGGTAGTAGAGTCGGTGGCTTGTGAGAAGTTATTGGGCAAGCTCCAGTTTAACCCTTGTGCTGTCTTCGGGTCATTCTGACCCACCTTAAGGGTCGCTAGTGAACACTTTGTGATTTCCAGTCAAAGTGGTTGACTGGGCCTCCACCCAGACTACAATCAATACCAACAATGTGAAGAAAAACAATTACACAGACTAAAATGTTAGACAGACTCATCTTAGCACCAAAGTCAAAGAGACGCAATTATCCCCCCAAGTGCACATCAATTGCGTCGAGATAACGGAGACTTATTATGAAAGTAAGGGGATGATAAGCGGTGTGGAGTTTAACAGCTTTGATCATCGTTTGATTGTGCCGCCTGCTCGGTCTTGAGCTTCCTGGCAATCAAGAATCAATCTTCCCGCCAGGCGAACAGCCTGCGGAAGGTCTACCAAACCTGCCCGCAGCAGGACAGTGTTGGCTCCTACACGAGTGAGATACGGTAGGCTAAGTCTCTTGATGTGTGGCTGTGTTCAGCCTCTGGTCTGCACCTGTCTCTGTCCGTCTCTGGAGGAGGGGAGCCATTACATTTAGTCATTTAGCAGACGCTCTTATCCAGAGCGACTTACAGTAAGTACAGGGAAATACCCCCCGAGGCAAGTAGGGTGAAGTGCCTTGCCCAAGGACACAACGTCATTTGGCACAGCCGGGAATCGAACTGGCAACCTTCTGATTACTAGCCCAACTCCCTCACCGCTCAGCCACCTGACTCGGGAGCCCTCACTGATCATCTCCTCTCAAGGTTTCTTCCATGTTTTCCTCTTTGAGTTTTCCTTCTCTTGTCTTCATCCAGGGTTTAGATTGGTTTAGGGGCAGTTCGGTGGGCATATGTGAAGCCTTCTGTGACAATGCTTGTAAAAAGGGCTATATAAATACATTTGATCTGATAAATGTCTTCGATGTGGAGTTTGTCGGTCTAGCTACAAGCTTGTGTTGTTTTTAAAGAGGTTGAAAATACAGTCCTGTGTGCACACTGCATGGCGGAAACACAGATCAACAGTTCCTCCAAACAACAAACGCTTTATCTGTCAGCACAGAGCCACACCGTGTTGATATCGTTCAGAAACTGACAAATCAAAACCGACCACGTTTTAATAAACTGTACATGATCCAAAACAAGACAAGAGTGGATTTTGTGAGACACTGGGATTGCGCAATTGATCGTTTACGCCAAAGATGGTATGCATCATAGTTGATCACATATGTTGTAAACGGTCTCCCCTGTGGAGACTGTGTCACACATACGGGGACAAATGCATCATACATGAGTTGTATGATGTGTGAACAGCATGCGTGGTAATGTTCATACATGTAAACAGCGTGAAGGGCGTTGGTCATACGTGTGAACAGCGTGGACGTGGCCTCGATGTATGAGCTGGGGACTGGGCCTACGCAGTCTGATAGGATTTCTTCCGTTTATAGAGCTCTAAAAATGGGCGAAAACACTGTACTTGGTTGATTCAAAGCTGGCCTGATTCTACTAAAAGTGAGAACCCCCTTGAAAGTGAGATGTGGATGTACGTCAGCAGACCCACAGCTAGAGAGTGTGTCCTCACAGGAAACTACATGTTCTCTCACAATGAGACACTTTGAACAGACTGCTAGTAGTCATGGTAAAAATACAGCTTTGTTTTCTTTTTTTGACTCTAAGACACAGGTCCAAAACTATAAATGTTCAGATTGTTCTGTCTGAGTACTTTAGATGGTCTAGTGTGTGCATAACTATATGTGCTGTGATTTGTAGAGGTCAAAGTAACTCCACCACAAGCTTGGAGTAACATGCCACAACACTGAACTATGAACTTCTAATCCTTGATTATCTGTTGTTTTACTACAATCTCCTGTTCTACGTTCACTATTACTATGTCGCTGTGGACGAAACGGCTTTTAAACAAATAAACTGTCAAATGTCTTCAGATTGTCAGAGAAGCACCATGCTTGCAATGGTGTGATGTTACATAGGGAGTATTTATGAGCCTTGGTGCATTTACCTGTCAGCGACTGGCAAGGAGATCAGACTGTACATGAGAGAACTTGAGTTACATTAGTATCTCTTAGCACCGTCTGAAAAAAAAACCTTTCCCGTCTGACTGTATGATGTCAAATGGTAAAATGAGAACATCACAGTGTAAAAACGGTCAGAGAAACAAGACTTCAGAGAAACAAGATTTCGAATTGTTGTTCCCCAGAAAGCGTCCCTGTTTCTGAGGATACTTGTGTTATGAGATCATCTGAGTGCTGCGTTGTTCGTTGGTTAAACAGAAAGTCTCATGTTCCTGAGAATAATTACACCCCCCCCCCCAAAAAAAAGATTCAAGCCAGCCAATAACAAATGTTTTTCCATAAACTGGAATAAAATAAATAAATAATACAAATTAATATCAGAAAAAATAAAACCGCTGAAAGGCCTTCTGGAGAAGTTGTCTCTCTCAACACAGAGAAGGTGTACAGTGGTTCTGTGTGAAACTTGAAACGCAACAGTGAAGCAGTATGTCTCACGGGCATGTCTCTAGCGGGGTGAGCCCTGCCCCGGGGCGGCGGGGCGGTCTTCCTCTACGATGGACGAGGGGGAGCGACCGTCTGAGAACGAACTCGCAACGTGGGCGTGCAAAGATGCATGCATTTGCATAACAGCAACCGGCACAGAGGCAACTGGCCGAGGGCTCGATGGGAATGGCTGAAACAGATCCATGAACACAACTAGGGGGATGGAGGAGGGGCGGCGGCGGGGGGTGGGGGGTGGGGGGGGGGGTGGGGGTGGTAGAGACATGCCGGCTGTTTAACCAGGACGGAGGAGCCTCCACCACCAAGACTACGTCAGCCAGGATCTGGTGGAGGGCTGTCCCCCTGCACGCTGACGTGTTCGACCACCTTCTCTTGATGGGAGCCAGAGGACCACAAGCAGTATGAGAACAAGAGAGCATGAGAAATTAGTCTCTCTCAGAAAATACATGTGAGTAGGACCAAGTCATATCAGAACCCCCCCCAAAAACATCTTGAACACTCATTGTACGAGTGCTATTTTAAGTCAGTGAGGACATAAGCTTGCTTTTGCATCATGACACCATCACCAAGAGAACTTAACAGTGTTAATGTGGTGAGGAAAACACCAATCTCTTCTCTTCAGCAAACATCCCAGTCTGGGAAGCCACAGTTGACTCTGTTCCTGAGATGTGCTGCATTGTTAGGCTGTTGTAGGTCTCCCGTCACTGAGGTTGCACACGCACACAAAAACTGAGAACAAAACAATCAACGGATGCGAAACTTGTGAAATGAAATAAAAATACCTAATCCATCCTTTGCCAGAACTGAGTAACGGTGTGTACTGTCACAGTGGAAGCTGATTGGAACAAAACAAGACACTAGAAACTAGGACAACCCTGCCAAATAACCTGGCCTGTGACACCTTAGCAGGGGAGTATAGAGACAGTTTTGTGTTTTCAGAGGTATGACTCACCAGTCCCCAGTATGTCCACATACAAGATCTCTCTTTCTTACCCTAGCAACGGAAGTGGTTGAATAGCCCTGTAACGTTGAAAGATAGGAATGTTTGATCTTAAGAACCTAAGTATTCTACCCTTGTTATTATAGAGGTTGGGCCCTTGGGAGATCGGAAGTTCTGACGCAACCCAAGGGTTTAAATTGATGTGAATGACTCACATCTCACACTCCTATGCTCAGTCCCTTAACGTTGCATACTCCTCTCCCCTATAAATCTGTCCACAAAATGAAGATCTTAATCTGAAACTCAGTTCCCCCCCGCAGTCGTCCTGCGTAGTTTGGAACCTCGTTGTGGTGACGCATCTGCTGTTGAATCCCCAGGCAGCTCGTCTGGATGTGACTTCAGTTAGACGAAAGGCAGATAAATGAATTCAATCAGAATGCGTCTTTAGGGGATGTTTTGGAACTGTACACTGGCTCGCAGCTCTGACCGCAGCAGACTGACCGCAGCAGACTGGGAAACTGGTTATCCATCTGATCCCCCCCCCTCACGCTGCCTGCCCCCCATGCTGGTACCCCACCTCCCTCACCCTGCCTGAACCCCCCCCCCCCCAACACACATACACCCCTCCCGATACCCCCCCCCACACCCTCCCCCCGATACCCCCCCAAACACACACACACCCCTCCCGATACCCCCCCCCCACACACACACACACACACCCCCGATACCCCCACACCACTCCCCTAGAACTCACCGGCCAGGCACTGCCACAACATCGTCTGAGTGATCAAGACAACTGACAAGGTTCCTAAACCCAGAGATCAAACAGGGAAAACAAACAGCTCAAGTCTCAAGGGAGGTATACCCTGCAGGTGTTCAGAAACGCTCAAACAAACAGACCGTGTCTCCGCTCGCCGTCCTGCGTTACCGTGGCAATTGTTCACGCCGTGATGCGAGCGTGTAGGAGAGAGGGACAGGGAAGCCTGTGTGCCGTGCTCTCTCGCCCGACGGCTGAGCGTGTAGGAGAGAGGGACAGGGAAGCCTGTGTGCCGTGCTCTCTCGCCCGACGGCTGAGCGTGTAGGAGAGAGGGACAGGGAAGCCTGTGTGCCGTGCTCTCTCGCCCGACGGCTGAGCGTGTAGGAGAGAGGGACAGGGAAGCCTGTGTGCCGTGCTCTCTCGCCCGACGGCTGAGCGTGTAGGAGAGAGGGACAGGGAAGCCTGTGTGCCGTGCTCTCTCGCCCGACGGCCTGGGGTGACGAGGCCCCTGCCACGGCTTTCTACGAGACACACCGCTGCTGAGACCGCCCACACACACACACACACAGTACAGACACAAGTGGCCACGCACATACACACGTGCACAGACACACACATCCCAGCGTTAAATGCTGAGGGATTGTTGTTTCTTGTTGGATTAACATGACGAAGAAATCGTGACGCAAGACGTACGCATGTTTCTGAGAAAGAAGAAAATAATGAAATGTAAATTAATGTTATAAAAGTCTTCGATAAGATTGATTTAAATCAGGTTTATAAAGAGGAATGTATACCAATGTTTTTACTTGTTGTGTTGTAGCATGTAGCTTGTGCAGTTGTGTAAGGCTTCGACTCACTAAGCATAATTAAATCAGCTTGCAGCTGTTTATGCTGCTAATGTATTCACTTATGAAAGTAATTATATTATCTGACGGGGAGGAATATGCCTATTCGCACTTCTTGGGTTCAGCGCATAGTTGTTAGATTATTTTTCAAACAGAGGTTCAGGAGCTTTTCAAAGGGCCCTAGAAACAGACCAACCACACACGTGTTTATGATGGGTAGTAATATAACTTTTTTTTTACTTTTTCTGTCATTCTCTCTTTGTCCCTCCTCTCTGTCACTCGGTCTCTCTCTCCTCTCTCTGTCCCTCTCTCTCTCAGACAGACTCACACACAGTTAAAATACTCTATTAGATCTTAATCGGTTTCACCAGTCCTTGTCATCGTACAAATACGCGATGGGATGGCTATTTAGCACCTCGTGCATAGAACAGGTAGATCAAGAACACACACACACAGAATAATCTCTTGATGAGATGACACACCCTGTACCACACACACACTCGTATAATGCTATCTGCAAGGAAACCCTAAATCCTACTGGAATATTTCAATGTTTACCATTAAGGGAAAGTTGTCATTTTCCAAATGTAATACTCTTGAAGAGGAACTTTAAATTACGCCCTTAATCCATGTGGATCTGAGTTGCTGATGCAATTAAAAGTAATGAATACTGGGGCTTGTCTCTGACGCAAGACAGCTCCGATATGCAAAGTGCTGACAGAAGCCTAGTCTGGCTTTATGGAACAAAGAAATTTACTTTACTGGAAATGACTCCACAGGTGGTGAGTATGTGTATCCTGTTTGAACTGCACAACCTCCTATGTGCATCCTGTTTGAACTGCACAACCTCATATGTGCATCCTGTTTGAACTGCACAACCTCATATGTGCATCCTGTTTGAACTGCACAACCTCAAACTATACACAATGTGGAGACTGTGGACTCTGACTCTGAAACTGTAATGGTTTGGTTTGTGTGCGTGCGAGAGAGAGAGAGAGAGAGAGAGAGAGAGAGAGAGAGAGAGAGAGAGAGAGAGAGAGAGAGAGAGAGAGAGAGAGAGAGAGAGAGAGAGAGAGAGAGAGAGAGAGAGAGAGAGAGAGTGAGTGTCTGGTGTGTGAGTCAGTTCTCAGTAATGTGGTTAATAAATGATGAGGAGTGGGTTGGCTGACTCAGAGGAATAAAATATTCAGACTTTATTGACACTGTTGAGAGTCACAAGTGCAAGAGAGCGAGTGTGAGAGACATAGAGAGAGAGTCAGAGAGAGAGAGACACATTGGACAATCTCATAAGTTATCAAATTTGTATTAACTTGAAGAAACACCAGTGTGTTGAAGGTAGAGTGAGTCCTGTCCACAGAATCCATTAGTGTCTGCCTGGTAATAACCACTAGACCTACAGACACGATGCAATCCGTTAAGAGATGCTAATGAAGTTGCTAATGCTTCTGCTTCCGTGATGCCTCCGTTCTGGGTCCTGACAGACTGAGTCTATGCATGTGGACTTTTAAACAGAGAGAGCCATGTAGCATGTCAGGGGTTCAGAACCTCACCTGGTAAAGGTCAGCTAAATATCAGGTTTGATGGCTTCCGTGGTCGAGGAGGGGGGGATAATTAGGCGATGATGAAAACAGCTTGACAACGACAACGTGCTTTTCATCAGGAGTCGGCCGTTACGGTTGACAAACCAAATGCCATTTCCTTTATGAATCTGAAAGGATTCCGCTGAAGTCATATATCTGTAATTTCATATAAATATACTGCACATACAGACATACAGTATATTATATACAATATATGTGTTTAGCCAGGTTATGATTGTGTAAGGTTATGATTGTGTAATGTTATGACTGTGATCCAGTACTGCGATCAGCAGTTACCACTGGATATCTCTCTGGCTTGTCTCTTCCCTGTAATCAATACCAGCCTATTCTCTCCTCTGCCTTTTAACAAGCCCCCTTATATAGCAATTAGTAGTAAAGTAAATTGTTGCACTGCTGCTCCTGTAATATCCTATTGCCTCCACCCTGCCAGAGTGTCCTTGGTGGTTTGGGTTATTCTGGGGTCTTTCCGTCTCTAGAAACAGGCAGTGATAGCACTTTGTCAGTCTTTGTACAGGAAGAAGCCATGTCACAGGTACAAAGGAACAGATGTTCCCCACAAAAAGAGCCCCATTACAGGGTCTATCTAGACTTTTTAAAGATTTTTCCAGCTCAGGATATCTTCCACGCCTCAGTCTTGCACCCCCGGACACCTCCCTCCGCCCACCCCCCGACACCTCCCTCCGCTCACCCCCCGGACACCTCCCTCCGCCCACCCCCCGGACACCTCCCTCCGCTCACCCCCCGACACCTCCCTCCGCTCACCCCCCGACACCTCCCTCCGCTCACCCCCCGACACCTCCCTCCGCCCACCCCCCGGACACCTCCCTCCGCTCACCCCCCGACACCTCCCTCCGCTCACCCCCCGACACCTCCCTCCGCTCACCCCCCGACACCTCCCTCCGCCCACCCCCCCACACCTCCCTCCGCTCACCCCCAGCCGGCTCACTGTCTGTGAGGCTCTCCTCCAAGGTTGTGTTGATCTCGTCTTTTCTGAAGCGATGGCGGGCGTCCAGGTGTCTGGTCACCACAGTGTCTGGTCACCACGGTGTCCTCCCCTCGCAGCGGTGACTCAGCTCTCATCACTTCAGCTTCCTCTCGGTCGCTTCCAATCCTCCCTCGCCGACAATCCCTCGGCGACCCTCCCTCGCCAACCCTCCCTCGCTGACGAAAGACAAGTCGAGGATTACAGGGGGATCCCCGGCCCCTCTAATTACACTTCCGGAGAATTCCACCTGGAGGAACCTTTTATTGGCGGGATGGCCGTGTGTTTTCGTGGTTGGAGCCATTCTACATCTTCAGCCTGACAGCTCTGATTGTCGCTGAATCAAACGTCAGTTTTCCTCCTCCAACATGAACGCACTAAACCATCTTGATCTCTAGTTCTCCATCCTCATCCCCCACGCAGTCAGAAACCAAAACATGATAAAGCCCTGCACTGGAGCTTTCCATGGTGAAATTTAAACGTGGATGTTGCTGAGAGTCAGAATCTGAAAACGTTCCCCTCGGCCTCTAGAGGCCGCGCCCCGGAGGCCCCGCCCCAGAGGCCGCCCTCTGGAGGCCGCTCTCTGGAGGCCGCGCTCTGGAGGCCCCGCCCCAGAGGCCCCGCCCCAGAGGCCGCGCTCCGGAGGCCGCGCTCTGGAGGCCCCGGCCCAGAGGCCCCGCCCCAGAGGCCCCGCCCCAGAGGCCGCTCTCTGGAGGCCGCGCTCTGGAGGCCGCGCTCTGGAGGCCGCGCTCTGGAGGCCCCGCCCCAGAGGCCCCGCCCCAGAGGCCGCGCTCTGGAGGCCACGCTCTAGAGGCCGCGCTCTGGAGGCCACGCTCTGGAGGCCCCGCCCCAGAGGCCGCGCTCTGGAGGCCCCGCCCCAGAGGCCGCGCTCCGGAGGCCGCCCTCTGGAGGCCGCGCTCTAGAGGCCGCATTCCAGAGGCCCCGCCCCAGAGGCCCCGCCCCAGAGGCCGCGTTATGGAGGCCGCGTTACAGAGGCCGCGTTCCGGAGGCCGCGTTACGGAGGCCGCGTTACGGAGGCCGCGTTACGGAGGCCGCGTTACGGAGGCCGCGTTACGGAGGCCGCGTTCCGGAGGCCGCGCTGGAGGGACGGGTGCATGTTGGTGTCAATCGCAGCCTCCGTTCGGTTCCACGTGCATTTTTTTCGGTTTGGGAAATTGCCGGCTGTGTATCACCTGTACCAAGGAATGGTTCTGGAGTAGAGTGTCTACCTCCCAGATCATGTCTGATCCCCTGCTGAAAGAGCCGGAAGCAAGCCTTCTAGAAGGACTGGGAGCCATAGTAACAGGTTTCTGTCTCCGCAAGGGAGAAAGAAAAGAGAAGGGGAGGGAGGAGACGGGGGGAGAGCAGGACGGAGTTCTCTAAAGTAGGAATGATGAGTCACAGTCGCACTTTTCTCATGAAAATGTTTCCATACATTTTTATTTCAAGCTTGATTTGAGAATAATTTAAAACAACAAACCGATAATGAAACTACAAACCAACAAATTATGAAACGTCACAATGAAACACACATTAAAATAGACTTATGAAAGGTTTCTGATGACACATTCCTTGCCGAAGAACTCCGAAGAATCTTTCTGTGACTGAGGGCGGACGCTTGGGTCAGGTGGGAGTCAGGTGGCTGAGCGGTTAGGGAATCGGGCTAGTAATCTGAAGGTTGCCAGTTCGATTCACGGCCGTGCAAAATTACTTTGTGTCCTTGGGAAAGGCACTTCACCCTACCTGCCTCGGGGGAATGTCCCTGTACTTACTGTAAGTCGCACCGGATAAGAGCGTCTGCTAAATGTAAATGGAGGCGAACGCTTGTGTTTTAGCTGCACATTTTTGCCAGAACGAACGAGGCAGATGTTCTGCTCCTCAGGCTGGCCTGGTCTGAGGAACATCAGGTGTTCATGTTACGCCTGCTGGAAGATGGAGGGTGCGGTGGCCTAAGACAAAAGCCTGCATGCGCTTGCATGCGCTTGTCTGAGGGCAAACACACACACACAAACGGCAAACCCTCTTAAGTGCGTCGCAAGAGGACCACCTGGAGGACTGGTGCCGAGAGAGCGTCTTAAGTAAATCCGGAAGCTTCTCTCAGGCTCTTTCAATTTGCGGAGAGAAATTCTTCTCCACCTCCTCTGATTAAAGCAATATTTCCCATGAGTCTGTGCCAGGGCAGAGATGCTGAAGGCATCCGGTCACATGTTTACTACCTGCAGGACTGAGGAAACCATCACTGTGTCCTCTGTGAGGAAGGGTCTGCCACTGCAAAAAACTATGAGTAATGTGAGAAGTCGTGGATATTGAGGATTTGCATGCGAGTACAGGATGGTGACTTACATTTAGTCATTTAGCAGACGCTCTTATCCAGAGCGACTTACAGTAAGTACAGGGACATTCCCCCCGAGGCAAGAAGTGCCTTGCCCAAGGACACAACGTCATTTGACACAGCCGGGAATCGAACTGGCAACCTTCAGATTACTAGCCCGCTTCCCTCACCGCTCAGCCACCTGACACCCCCCCCGACTTGCATCAAACATCGCCTGCATGAGGGAAAGTGAGAGTGGGCGACTGTGCTGAATGTGCTTGCAGACAGGAAAGCCGTACTTGCCGTACTTGCTTCCGGAAGCTCCAGCAGCAATGAAAGAAAGTAAAGAAGTTCCCTGTTCTCAGGTCCTGTGTCTCAATACTTTAATTTGCACTATAAGCTGGTGCTTAAGTGATTGCCGTAGGTGTTAATTTTCTCTCCTTTTTTTCCACAGTAATCGCCGCCCTTAAAATTCCATTGACGTCATTGGAAAGAAAAAGGTAGCTAGCCTCTGTGTGGTTTTCACAAACCAATTTAATTCCCTTACTCACACGCGCGCACACTCTCACACACACACACACACATTCACAGCGCTGACAGGCTCACATACCAGGACACGCACGGACAGAAACAAACACACACACTCTCAGGCACTGACAAGGACACACACACACGTCCACATGCACGGACACACACACTCAGGCACTGACAAGCGCACACACATGCACAGACACACACACGGACACACACACAGACAGAGAGACACACAAGCTCACAGAATGCTGGGAGTGGGCTGATTGCAGTTATTGAGCTTGTCGTCATTGTGAAGGACAGCACATTAACAGGCTGAACTGAAGCAGACGTCAGTGACCAGAAGGTGTGTGTGTGTGTGTGTGTGTGGAGGGGGGGGGGGGGGGGTAAGAGAGGACTAAGTCGAAGAAGGGCAGAGAGAAAGAAGAAAATGAAAGTCTGCAGACAATTCATCCAGAGAGGGTGAGAGGCAGAGAGATAGTGGAGAGAGGGTGAGAGACAAAGAGAGAGAGTGATGGAGAGAGAGAGGGTGAGAGACAAAGAGAGAGAGTGATAGAGAGAGAGAGGGTGAGAGACAAAGAGAGAGAGTGATGGAGAGAGAGAGGGTGAGAGAAAGAGAGAGAGTGATAGAGAGAGAGAGGGTGAGAGACAAAGAGAGAGAGTGATGGAGAGAGAGAGGGTGAGAGACAAAGAGAGAGAGTGATGGAGAGAGAGAGGGTGAGAGACAAAGAGAGAGAGTGATAGAGAGAGAGAGGGTGAGAGACAAAGAGAGATAGTGATGGAGAGAGAGAGCGATGGAGAGACAGAGACAAAGAGAGAGAGTGATGGAGAGAGAGAGACAAAGAGAGATAGTGATGGAGAGACAGACAAAAAGAGAGATAGTGATGGAGAGAGTGATGGAGAGAGAGACAAAGAGAGTGAAGGAGAGAGAGACAGAGAGATAGTGATGAGAGAGGGGGGGGCATGAGTCCCTCCCCATCAAGTGTGAAGTGCTCTATGTGCTCTATTCTCTAAGAGAATCGATTAAACCAACTGCAACAGTAATAGTGTTTGGATGCGGTCTGTTCGTCACAAACCATATGGCAGGGCCCCATCGCACTGGTGTGTTTGTCTCAGTCCTCCTCCAGCATGGTGTCAGACAGAACATTACCCACATGGTGCAGTGTCACACAGAGATGGCGAAACGCGGGCAGCGCTGGAGGATCTCGCAATCCCTCAGGATTACTCTGATCTCCTTTCTGCCAGCCAGGTCAAGGAGAAACTCTGAATGAAGGTCCTGGTCTACGTCAGTGATTACGCACAGGCTGATCTGTTAACCTCCTCAACCTCCTCCTCTCCACTCTGTGCAACAAACACAAACACACAAACATGGACGGTGACACATGTACACACCCACATGCACGCTGCACACGCAGGCAAGCTGACACAGACACATTAGGTTAAACACACAACCTTGATGGACGCAATCACTAACTCACACACACGCACCATCACACGCATACACATAAATACCATCACACAGACCACACTGTCACACACACATTCTAACAGACACAGCAAGAACACTGGGTGGGCGTAATAGCTTATGAATCAGGGAGGCGCTAAGCCTGAGGTGAGCAGCACACCCGACCCGCGGAGCACTTAACCAACGCTCAGAGCCGTTGATTGCCGGGCTGGATAATGAGACGGAAGCAGGGAAGCCCCCGTGGCTGACAGCTCTCTCTCAGAGGAGAGAGGAGCAGCCTGCTGGAGGGAGAGGGGCAGCTCTCTCTCAGAGGAGAGAGGAGCAGCCTGCTCCTCACTTTCTTAAGTGTCTGCCAAATGAATACAGGTCAATGTAAAAACCCCACCTAACCTATTATACATGAATCATGTTATTCTACATGTCTGGCTCAAGACCACATGAATCTGGCAGTATGTAACTGTAAAGACAATAAGGTGTAACATAATTAGAACTGGGGAAAATGTGAACCACCACTTTCCCCTTAGATCAGGACACGGCGCTAAGCCGCAATCACATGCCTGTCGTTTCACCAGCAGGACCATTCACGGACCTGCGTCACAAGGCACATCTGATCAGTGTCTGCGAGAATGGAAATGGGCACAGGTGTCACGTTTGCCAAACACACCGCATCCTGGGAGGGCAAGAGAGGGAGGGAGGGGGGAGGGCAAGAGAGGGAGGGAGGGGGGAGGGAGGAAGGGAGGAAGGGGGGGGCGGGAGTGAGGGAGGGAGGGAGGGAGGAAGGGGGGAGGGAGGGAGGGAGGGAGAGAGTGAGTGAGGGGGGAGGGAGAGAGAGAGAGAGAGAGAGAGAGAGAGAGAGAGAGAGAGAGAGAGAGAGAGAGAGAGAGAGAGAGAGAGAGAGAGAGAGAGGGAGGGAGGGAGGGGGGGAGGGAGGGAGAGACAAAGAGGGAGGGAGGGAGGGAGAGGGAGGGAGGGGGGGGGGTGGGCTCTCCATTCAGAACTGGGAGCATCGGCACCATTGAAAAGGCAGATGAGTGGTTGCAAGGGTCGACATTAGCAATCAGCGTCTGTCGGTGCCTCTGCCTTCCCTGCCTCAGCCTCTGTTTCCGGGAGCCCAGTGTTGAATGCCAACGGCGCAATTAGAGTCACCCAGCAACAGGAAGTCTGGCCTCGGCGGAAGCTAGGAGCGTGCGGCGGCATTTATTAGCCAGGGGGGTGGAGGTGTGAGGGAGGTGTCAGGGCACTGGAGAAGCAGGAGGGGTGGGTGTCAGGTAGCTCGGGGGCTGGGCTGGCAAGGACTCGGGGTCAGAGGGAGAGATAGCCCTGGATGGACTGGAGGGGAGTGAGAGGGTGGCACTGGTGGTGGTGGCACTAAGAGAACGCGGGTCATGGAGGCCAAACGCTGCATATCGTTTTATCTCTGAGGGACGATTCGCCAGAGGCCGTTCCCCAAAACAACTCACAGCTCGGTCCAAATGATGTGATAGCATCTCGTGACCTTTTGGCGACCCCAGGGGAGAATAAAACACATTACCTGCCAAATCTTCCTCAAAACATGAGTGTTTCCTAGAATCCGTGAGTCTAGCCTCCGAGCAACGGAGGGGGCATCAAGGTTGCAGCCTCTGGCAGTATAGTTAGAGTCAGTGTCACTTTCATTAAATGCTCCGCTCACGTTGCTTTCTAAGTCTACCGTTTCTCTTCAATGGTTTTATATATAATATATATATTTTTTTTTTTTAATCTGCTGCCATTTCCTGTCTCTTATACACCGATCATGTGTTTCTGGTGACGCAGGTTTGCGATCGGTCCTGCTGGTGAAATGACAGGGTTGTAATTGAAGCTAAATGCACTGATCTGAGGAACTGGTTCCCTGTGGTGGTTCAAAGCCTCACATGTCTTTCATAATAAAGAACTGTGATATAAATGTATTATAGTTATGCAGCGCTGCAAAACTAATATACCTTTCACGGAAATGCACGATAATGGCTCAGTGTCTTAGTACAATAGACCAGGGGGGTATTCCAGGTAGCGGGTTTAACAAACTCTGAGATTAACCCTGAACTCAGAGTTGAGTTACTCTAACATGGGAAACTCCGAAAATTCGGTTCCAGAACACCTGATATGAATTAGTTAATTCGACTCAGAGTACGTCAACTCTGAGTTTAGCGCGTGCACGAGTTCTACTAAAAGCCAACATCTATGGATCTCCGATACTAGGATTCACCATGGAAAAAGGCGACAAAAAAAGGGCTTCCTATTTCACCGCAATGGAATTGGAAATTTTAATCCGTGCGTATGGCGAGTCCGAGCACATATTTCGGAAAAAAAGTAATACGGCTGTAGCTGCGAAGGACAGACAATTGGCGTGGGAAAGAATTGCTGATCGAGTCAATGCGTAAGTTTGAATTTAGTCCATAAATCGAACATTTAATGTCCGTTAATGTCCGGTAACTTACGCTAGTTTCACAGCGTAAGTTACCATGGCAACTTACCAAAAGGTTTCGTTACCTCTCTTTCTGGAACGTGGAACTCGAAGTATGCCTCTTTTCAGGGTTAAACAACTCAAAGTTTTCACTAAACCCGCTACTTGCAATACCCCCCAGATCTAGAGACTTGTATGATGGTTTCTTTTGAGGCGAGGTCATTGTTGTTCACAGCAGCCTCTATTGAAGCTGCTTGTTAAAAGAGGCTGCAGAATACAGTTCATTGTTGAAGTTTTGTTCTGACTGCCCCACCGTTTAAAAACCTAATTTAAAAAACAACACAAAACTTAACATTTCAGTTCAAACGTTGTTGCACTATATTTAAGCAATTAGGATGGTATTGTTGAATTGTAGATCATTTTACCCCCCCCCTCCCCCCCATCACGGCTGTCAGCTGAGTTGTGGCTTCTCAGCGATGTAGCAAGCTAACACGGACGGTTCCTTGACTCGTGTGGAACCGTGCTCGTGTGGAACCGTGCTCTTGTGGAACCTTGCTCTTGTGGAACCTTGCTCGTGTGGAACCTTGCTTGTGTGGAACTGCGCTCGTGTGGAACCGTGCTTTTGTGGAACCGTGCTCGTGTGGAACCGTGCTGATGTGGAACCTTGCTGGTGTGGAACCATGCTCATGTGGAACCGTGCTGGTGTGGAACCGTGCTCGTATGTAACCGTGCTCTTGTGGAACCGTGATCGTGTGGAACCTTGCTCGTGTGGAACTGTGCTCATGTGGAACCGTGCTGGTGTGGAACCGTGCTGGTGTGGAACCTTGCTGGTGTGGAACCTTGCTGGTGTGGAACCGTGCTGGTGTGGAACCGTGATGGTGTGGAACCATGGTGGTGTGGAACCGTGCTCCTCTGATCCCAGATCTTCTCCTGCACTCACACCGTGTCTTAACTGGACGCAACGGAAGTGACACGACTAAAAGCAGTTCGATTGCCTTGTTTTCTGTTGGAATGTCCCAGTTTCTAAATGTTTGCACGCTGCTTTGGATGAAAGCGTGTGCTGAATGAATGGACTGTAAGTTAATATGCAAGTACAGCCACACCCAGTAGCTCAATACCCGGGTGGATGGTAGACTGTACTCAGAAATGCATTTTGATCAAACAACACGAGGGGGGGGGGGGCACAACCCCCCCCACGCGCTTCATAAATTGTCCAATCTACTGCGCCATTCAACCATTTTTCAAGTGCAACCTTTTCAAAACACGCTTTTCAATTCACTCCTCCATTACAAAACGTCTTCAACAAGTCACACACCAAACAGAGCCTTGATTGACTGACACCAAATGATGGCAAACCGAAGGATCAGACAAGACACTTTTTCAGAAGCCTGACATGTTTGTCATGATTTTTTTCTGAATGAACAGTCCCATGACTCCCATTGATGAAGATGACAGCTCCGCCTCCCTCGTTTCATTCATGTGGTGGTTAGCGCCGTGGAAACAGCAGAGTCTCGAACAGTAGGAAATTGTACCAGCCGTTGTTGGTTCCTTTCAACACCTCCTACGCAGCAGACAGTCAATGGTCCAAGTTTCATTTTGGTGTCCTGGTGGGTAGACGTGTTGATGACAATGAAGAGTACTACTGTGGACGATGACTCAGTGTCTTGAACAGTGATGAAGAAGACTGCCTCAACATGAGGAAAATAACTGCAATATTTATTACTTTCAACAGCATTGAAACACACCAATTAGTCTAATTTAATTAGCGTGCATTAAGGTGACTCCATGAATGTGTTTCGTGTTAAAAGCCCCTGCTTTTTAACCCGGGCATTTAAATGATTTATGAAGTCGTTTTTAAAATGTTAAAATATTCATTATTCTAGTGAATAGTAATAAGTGGATTAGGGATACGGAACGAAATTATAAATAGAAAATTAATTCTCAGAGTTACATATATATCTCTGAAAGAAGCATTGGTCAACAAAGTTTTGCAAAGTTTGACTGTAAACATTACCGCTTCGAGGGGGTGTATTTCGAGAGACGAATTTCAGTGAGTTGTTTTTCCTGCTTGCTTTAGATTTTTCGCAGGATGGAACCACACGCGCATTCTATTTGCAACTACGTCCATCTATAAATACGCCCGTACAAAATAAGAAGGCTAAGTGTTTATCTTGGGTCTACATTACGGAGGACGGGTTCCAGGGTTATTTATAGCGTGTGAAAGTGCTAATTCGAATAAATAGGGGCCACTTTTGATCTCAACGCCCCTGCCAACACCCGAATGGAGCCATCCCAATGGGAAGCCTGAACAGGGTTCATGATTATCTGTGGAACCAATTTGGGGGCAAAAATAACTCCCAGGCTCTGACACATGGAAACAGATGGCACAAACGCCAACATGGTGGAGCCACGGTGGGGGGGGGGGGGTCGCACCATCACAACCTTGCACAGGCAGAGAGGAACACAGAAATAGCTCCCGCTTTGAATAGCGCTCCATGGCGAAATTACCCACCCACCCTTCTGTGATTCTTCACCTCCAACCCCTCAGTCCTCCACAGGGGCCGATTCCAGCCACAGCGACACCGTTTGGTGGGTGAATGCAGGGGTGTAATTGATTTTCCTTCCTTGTCCTCCTTGGCACCGCTCTGCTCAGGATGGGATGGGTCTGAGTCTGTAGACTAGGATGGTCTGAGTCTGTAGACTAGAATGGGTCTGAGTCTGTAGACTAGGATGGTCTGAGTCTGTAGACTAGGATGGGTCTGAGTCTGTAGACTAGGATGGTGTGAGTCTGTAGACTAGGATGGTCTGAGTCTGTAGACTAGGATGGTCTGAGTCAGGTTGTTGCTGCTTGCCAGTGTGTGTGTTGTGCTCAGTGAGGGTCACTCTCCTCTTTTCTGTCAGAAGGAAAAGAGAATAGGGCACTGAGGTTTGAAGGAGGGAGAAGGAGAAGAGGGGGGGAGAGGTGAGGAGGAGTTCAGAATCAGAATGGGGTTTATTCACCATGAAAGTTTGCACAGACAAGGAATTTGCTTTGGCAGGAAGGTGCAAACATTAAACATATAGGAATCTAAAATTTTAATATGAGGACAAACTATACTAAGGGTACATAACTAGCAAACTAAGGGTACATAACTAGCAATGGAATGAGATTAAAATAAACTATACAATAAAATATAAAATAAAATATAAATGAGGAGGAAGAGGAGATGAGGAGGAAGAGGTGAGAGGAGGAGGAAGAGAGGGGGTGAGGAGAGGAGGAGATGAGGAGGAAGAGAGGAGGAGAGGGGGTGAGGAGAGGAGGAGATGAGGAGGAAGAAGTGAGAGGAGGAAGAAGAGAGGAGGAGAGGGGGTGAGGAGAGGAGGAGATGAGGAGGAAGAGGTGAGAGGACGAGGAAGAGAGGAGGAGGACAGGGTGTCACGGCCACAGCCGTGCCCCCCCCCCGGTTTCAGTTTTTTGTCCTGCCCTAGTGTTTCCCTGTCATTGTCTTCATCTGTTCTCGTTAGCGTTATTGTGTCCACCTGTGTGTCGTTTGGTTCTGTGTATTTAGGTTTCTGTTTTGTGTCCAGTCTTGGTCTTGTCCTTACCATACCTGTCCCTGTGAGTGCCCTATCTGTTCCCCGTTTTTGAGAATTAAAACCCTTGTTTCGACCATGCCTCGCATCTCTCGTGCATTTGGGTCCTACCCCTCCTCACCCCCTGACACAGGGGGTGAGGAGAAGAGAAAGAGAGGGGGGAAACAACACATGCTGTTTCCGGGTCTTGAATGGGGAGATGATCAGATGCACCTGTCATCTGAAGTCTTGTCAGATTAGCAATGATGCATGTTTAAATGATGCACATTTGAAGCAAACTAGGTAGTGTGACAGCAATAACGACATCTCGGAAAACTTTTTACATCAAGAGAAAAATAAAAAGCACTGTCATTTCCCTCAAACCCCTCTCTCCCCCTCCCTTCCTTTATAGCTCTATATACCTGTCTCTCTCTCTCTTTCCCTCCCTTCCTCTCTACAGCCCCTCCCTCTCCTCCCTCCATGTCTCTCTCTCCCTTCCCTCTCTCTGCCTCCCTCCCTCCCTCCAACTTTGGGCTTCCGGTGATGGATCTCCTGGGGATTGGAAACCTGTTGCCACGGGGACGGCTGGCCGCTCCTGCCTGGTTCCGAGCCCTTGACGGACGTGAGTGCGTAAGAGACCGGCCAGAGTCTCTCTCAGAGAGCACGTCCACGTGTCCCCCCCCCCCCCCCCCAGTAACGTTGTGGGCTAAACGGCAAGGGCGGGCGTGGATTCTGGCGATGCACCAGCATGCGTTTTGTTTTAACCTCGAAGGAGTGTTTGCACACGTGTGCTCCTGTGTGCTCCTCCCGGGAGTCGTCGAGCAGAAGAAGTGCAGAGTCACACAACAACGTGGGTGTCTGCAGTCAGACCCCCTCCTCCCCTCCCCTCTTCTCCTCCCCTCTCCATCTCTCCTCTCCCCCCCTCCCTCCTGATTCCAATGCGCTCACCTAGCTCTGCGTTTTCCAGCACTACGTTTCTGCAACGGTGCGTCAGACTTCCGGTTCTCCACAGA
This sequence comes from Osmerus eperlanus, assembly GCF_963692335.1. Taxonomy (NCBI): domain Eukaryota; kingdom Metazoa; phylum Chordata; class Actinopteri; order Osmeriformes; family Osmeridae; genus Osmerus; species Osmerus eperlanus. The sequence goes on from NC_085037.1 coordinate 12,508,222, forward strand.
ACACTCGTCAGGCTGACTCCTCCTGGTCAGGGACATCAAGTCTCCCTGTCTTTTTGGTTTTATTTGGCCAAGTTTTACTGCTTAAATGTATGTCTTGTCTGTTGGTCGTGCAGGATTCCCATTAACAACAGCAGAAACGTACATGTGAATGCAGTTTTCTTTAGCTGTGAAAACAAGCTAATTGTGGGCTGTCAGCCTGCCCAGTATTTATATTCATTGTTTTCATGCCTTCAACCAGCCTAAGACGGTGGATGGAAATGTGCCCTTATGGCTGAATCTGGAACCCTAACCCTGGAACCCTAACCCTGGAACCCTAACCCTGGAACCCTAACATGATGGACACAAGTGTATGTTAACCCTTGTGTTATCTTCGGGTCATTCTGACCCATCAGTCATTGTGACCCACCGTCGTATTGCGACAAATTTACCGCATACAAAGACAAAGTGAAGCATTTTCTTTTAACAGCTAGGCTGTCTCAGACCCCCCACATTGCGATGGTTAAAAGAAAATTATTTTAATTTGTTTTTGTATTGGGTAAAATTGGGTAAACACAACGATGGTTCGTTATGAACCTTTGGGTCATGTGACCCGAAGGCAGCACGAGGGTTAAGGGAGTCAGGTGGCTGAGCGGTGAGGGAATCGGGCTAGTAATCCGAAGGTTGCCAGTTCGATTCCCGGTCATGCCAACTGACGTTGCGTCCTTGGGCAAGGCACTTCACCCTACTTGCCTCGGGGGGAATGTCCCTGTTCTTACTGTAAGTCGCTCTGGATAAGAGCGTCTGCTAAATGACTAAATGCTTCATCATTGGTCATCACAGTCGACAGCGGAGGAGAGGGATGCAATTAAAGACTTCCTCCCCAACAGTGACTTTTGCGCACCAGTCTTAGTCATGGTGATGTCACATGGCTTGTGACTCACCAGACAAAGGCTATGCAGGGGTCTCACCTCTGCAGTCCTGTTACAGTACCGTCAAGCCAGAGACTGAAGTAAGACGCTCTTATCCAGAGCGACTTACAGTAAGTACAGGGACATTCTCCCCGAGGCTACTGTGGGGGCGTGAACACCCTCTTTTACACACACAGGGAGCTTTAACGACCCCAGATGTGAAAAGCCCGGTTTGCATCCAGGCATGCAATCACATCTTATGTTGTTGCGGACCCCTGCTCGTTACATTTACGCGGATGTGGGCCACGGCACAGGAAGTGACCCGTCATACAACAAGGGTTTTTGAGCCTTCATGTGAAAATTACCTCATTGTGAAAGAGGGTAATAGATGGATTTTCACACAGATAAAGAAAGGAAACAAATTGGATGTGGCCAAGCTGCTAATGCACTGTCTGGACCAATGGGGAAGCAGTGTGGAGGTTACCTTGGCAACATGCCAAGGGGCCTTCTCTGAGTGCGAGACACAGGTAACTGGGTTCATCCTCTAAGTTGGGCATTTTGAGGTTCCCCTGCATCCATGTGAGTAGGAGAGGACATGCTCTAGAAATCACCAGGCAACCGGCCTGTCGTGGCCTTCTTCTTAGGTTTTTTTCTGTATGGCGTTTGGCAACCACTAGGGGTGTAACGATAAACTCAGCTCACAATACAATATGTATCACGATAATTTGAACATTTGAAATGAAACTGAAATTCAATTCACAGATTTATTTCCAAAACATTTTCAATAATTTTCTTTGTTGTACATACAATTTAGTTAACTCAGTTCATGCGATTTCTGTGAATGCATGCATGACGCAGGTGCAGAGTAGGTCGCGGGCTGGTAGCTCAACCAATAGGATCAAACGGATGTTATATTGTAAAAATATTGCCATAACTCTACGATATATTGTAAAAGTTTTGTATTGCGATATATTGTTCCACGATATATTGTTACACCCCTAGCATCCACACTTCTAGTTCCTGGTTATCCCATATTTACATTACATTTACATTTAGTCATTTAGCAGACGCTCTTATCCAGAGCGACTTACAGTAAGTACAGGGACATTCCCCCGAGGCAAGTAGGGTGAAGTGCCTTGCCCAAAGACACAACGTCAGTTAGCATTTAGCAGTTAGCACCTTCGGATTACTAGCCCGATTCCCTCACCGCTCAGCCACCTGACTCCCCATTTAAACACCACATGGTGTTTAAAACTCTGGGTTCGAGGGAGGTTGGAGGAAGACAGGGATAGAACATTATTTGGTTTCCTCGTCTTTGGACAACTTTGCTCACAGAACCGCTGATTTCACGTCAATGCAAGTACACACTTGAGCAATAACATGCATTTAAAACTGGATGCATTTTATAACTTACTAAACAGGAAATGTGATTAAATACACATTTATAAACATTGTACATGAAAGTTTTAACAACAAAAAAAATAATTTTACCGGAAAAGCCACGCGAGGAGACCTTCAGTGTAATGTAGGTCTGTTCAACTGTGGTTTCCTCTAGGTTGTATAAATGAATCACTTTGTGAAGTTTAAATCGATACTTTGATGGATCAGCAGCGCCTTCTCGTGTCGCGAAATGAAACTGCACTCCGAGTAGCAGGCAAGTTGCAAAGGTAGTGGCACTTCAGTGCTCCAATCCACACACGCACACACACACGCACACACACACACACACAATAAATTGAGTACAGTCTTAAGCGTGGTCTATTGGTTTTATCCATTAACGGTAGAGTCCATTAACATCTTTGCATCTTTCTCTGATTCACACACAACTTTGGGTTGGCCTACTACACAATAGGCTACTGAAGTCCAGTAGCGAACCGTGACGCTTAAACCTTGGCCCTCTGGCCCCAATTATTCGTCGGAAAAAAACACGATACAGCGCAGACACAGCATTAGGCCTGCATGAAATGTTGTTGGTCATTACGCACAATTTGAGCCAGCCATTGCGCCACTATTTACGGTTGTGCATAATGACGTTGCGTTGGTACATTTAGCCTATAGATTTACCGGTCATTCGGCACAACACTATAACATAAAGGCTAGGCTATGGCTACAAAACAGTGGCCGGTGTCGTATCACCGAGATGGGTATGGCTGCAGCCTGCAGCCTCCCGTCTCATGCCCTCCCGTCTCATGCCCTCCCATCTCATGCCCAGGCTGTCCAACGGTAAGTTCAGAGGGTCAAAAATACTAAATCGCGAATTATTTTACGGATGGAGTTAAAGGTAAGTTCGTGAGCACGTTTGTTGCAATAAATTGAAAAACTTGAAATTGAAAAATGTTATCCATATAGTTTGCTGATTTCTGGATGTTATTGTTCTGTCCCTGATCTTAACGTATATTTGATGAACCCTGCGATGAACTTTATTTAAAACTGCATCAGCGTTTTATGTTGACATTTGTTAACGAATATTAGCTAACGTTACCTAGAGAAATTTATGGTTGCAGACTTTGATGGTTTCTTTTTGTGATTTTCCTTAAGGTAGGCTACACATCAGTGACTTAAAAAAAAAGAACACATCGCAGGTGACAAAATGCACGGTGTGCTGTACCGACCATCATTGTCCCCCAACCGTCGTGGTTGTGCCTAACCTTAACCTCGACCTCTGTGCTCTTACTTGACTCTGCTTGCTGACCTTAACCTCTCTCCTCTGCTACGACTCCTGGCCTTAAACTAATCCTAACCTCAACCGTCGTTGTGGCGCCTAAACTCAACCGGGCCTCCCAGGCTACAGCCGTAGAATGGATTTTTAGTTTGTAGTCTATCTTTAAAAAAACACGTACAACAAAGTAGGAAGGAGAAATAGCGGACCAGACGAGCTTTTATTTTGAAAAGTAGAATCATGAGGCGGGAGGGCATGAGGCGGGAGGGCATGAGGCGGGAGGGCATGAGGCGGGAGGGCATGAGGCGGGAGGGCATGAGGCGGGAGGCTGTAGGCTGCAGGCAGCCATATACTCTTGGTATCACCCGATGCATGACTCTGGATTGGCACCCCCTCGCGGGAGCGCGCGCGAATCAAAGAGTGAAGGATTTCGTCTTGATATCGCAACCAAACGAAGGGGAGACAGAAGTCTCACATTATACTTTCTTTGGTATAAAATTCAAGAGAAGAGTGTCGGTTATCTGTGTAAATATCAGATGCTTTTTTCAACACAAAATCCTTAAAATTCGTCAATCAAACCGTATAGTAACGAACGCGAACCAACATTCTTGCTCCACGACATCGCATTCTGAGGAAATATAGCCTACCCTAGTATGATTACCAAAGTAAATGTATTTTGTGTAGCAGGTTCAAAGTATTTCACATGGCTCTTCATACTAATGTATGGTTCAAAGGCATGCGATTTGAATGCAGTTAGCCTGCGTGTAGGGTGGGTTACTAGAAAGGTCGAAAACAACAGCCTTCTGATCCAGAATAGGCTATCAGCTGTCCTGAAAAGGGACCAAAAGTTCACATGCCTATAGCCTGCAAAAGACAAGTACTAAAGACGATGCATCAACTATGTATCAACATCAAAAGAAATGTTCTCACCATCAAATCCTTTTTTAAGATAGGAAATATTACTCTTATTGTTTAAGTCAATGAAATAAATGAAAAAATAAAACATAATAATCCCACACCTACTATGGACTATTCTGATTTCAGACCTGTCCACCCTATACTTATACATGTATTGGTATTAAATTTATGCTACTAAATGTACATAATGCTGGAGTAGAAGGGAAGAAACATATGCAGGGGGAGAGCATTTCATGGCAGGCCTTGTTTTCCATTTGATGTAAGTGCAATGCACTCCCAGCTAACACTGACTAGGAAAGTGTTACATGCCTGAAACTTACTGTGGTTACTCATACTAGTGCCCTCAGTAAGAAAGCACACCCGTAAGAATCATTTGATGCTGGGATATACAGAACAGACAATAGAGGGGGGTGCATTTCACGACAGGCTTGTTGTATTCCTTCTTGCCATGAAATGCACCCCCTGCTAACTTTGTCTAGGAAAGTGTTACATGCCTGAAACTTACTGTGGTTACTCATACTAGTGCCCTCAGTGTACAGTAATAATCATTTGATGCTGGGATTTACACAACAGACAATATAAGGGGGTGCATTTTACGACAGGCTTAATGCACCCCCTGCTAATCCTGACTAGGAAAGTGTTACATGCCTGAAACTTACTGTGCTTACTCATACTAGTACCCTCAGTGTACCGTACGAATCATTTGATGCTGGGATATACAGAACAGACAATAGAGGGGGGGTGCATTTCACGACAGGCTTGTTGTATTCCTTCTTGCCATGAAATGCACCCCCTGATATCTCTGACTAGGAAAGTGTCACATGCCTGAAACTTACTGTGGTTACTCATACTAGTGCCCTCAGTGTACGGTAAGAATAATTTGATGCTGGGATATACAGAACAGACAATAGAGGGGGGTGCATTTCACGACAGGCTTGTTGTATTCCTTCTTGCCATGAAATACACCCCCTGCTAACTCTGACTAAGAAAGTGTCACATGCCTGAAACTTACTGTGGTTACTCATACTAGTGCCCTCAGTGTACAGTAAGAATCATTTGATGCTGGGATATACAGAACAGACAGTAGAGGGGGTGCATTTCATGGCAGGCTTAATGCACCCCCTTTTAACCCTGACTAGGAAAGTGTCACATGCCTGAAACTTACTGTGGTTACTCATACTAGTGCCCTCAGTGTACAGTAAGAATCATTTGATGCTGGGATATACAGAACAGACAATAGAGGGGGGTGCATTTCACGACAGGCTTCTTGTATTCTTTCTTGCCATGAAATGCACCCCCTGCTAACTCTGACTAGGAAAGTGTCACATGCCTGAAACTTACTGTGGTTACTCATACTAGTGCCCTCAATGTACCCTTTATTAGCGGGTGGAACTTGTCATAAAGTTTGCGATAACAAAGCACACCCATTCATTCACTCATTTAACTTTTCACATTCCAACACAATCTGATTAGCCAGGATTGAAGGCTTTATTTCATTATTTTATATATTTTATATTATTCTTTATTTATATTTTATATATTTTATATTATTCTTTATTTTATATTAGCCCCTCTGCCTAAAGGGCCCTGACAGTTCCCCACAGTGAAGTCTATATATTATTTTATATTTTACATGGTATAGTATTGTTTAGAATGATTTAGACTATTGCACATGTTCTACTTGTTATATTTAAGATTCGTATATGTTTATCATATGCACTTTCCTGCCACTGTAAATTGCTTGTTTGTGTGAACTTAGATGGCAAATAAAGCTCATTCTGATTCTGATTCTATTAAAGTTTTTTTTTACAGTTTGTGTGCAAGTTACAGGTTTTACACTAGATGGCAGGCTAAACATTGTCAAGAGAAGTCGCTGTATTACGCAAAGTATCAAAGCCTGTTTCTCAGTAGCTGTCAGTACATATCGTGTAGTTTTAAATCTAGAAAACATAGCAAAAAATCGAATCCATTCATTATTAGGCTACCATAAAAATATAACTTCTCTTCGCCTACATTTCAGATACAGTAATCAGCTGATTGATCAGCTGTTCGTATGTCGTCATTTCCGTAGAGGGGAGCTCTATTTAGCTACTAGCTATGCGAGCAGGTAACCAATAACAACTGCAGCTGCTACTTAGCTCCAGATAGCTGGATGAATTATGTGTAGTGACTGTACACTCAAAGGTCATACTATTCCGGGATAATGTTCAGTGAAGTCTAAGGTAGGCTTTGTCATGGGGTAGAGGTTGTGTCTGTGGTGTACACTAATGTGTCTGGCTTTATTTAAATTGGAGAAAAATGAAGCTACAATACTGTCGGTAGCACTGAACGCTAGAATCTAGGAACCAACTTCAGACACAGATGTTAGCATCGGGCCGGGATCCAACCTAGGCTAGCTGTTTTTAAAGAATACATGTAGTGATTTTAGGTAGCCGTACTCTGTATAAAATGTTCTCTCGTTGTTATTAAATTTGGATTCCACGACCAAGTTTGTGCTAACTAGCTATTTGTAGCTAGTTAGCACTAGCTACAAATCAAAAAGCCACTTAGCCAGCTTGTTGTAGGTCATCTGTAATTGCGACGTCCTTCTAGCTAGCTTTTTTAAATGTTATTTACTGTACCATACTGAACGCTAAACATGACACATTTAAACTATCTAGCGTAACACAAACGTCAGTCCGACATGCTACAGTCGCAGTTTGGGGATGTTATGCTATGGACCTAGCTAGTTAGTAGTAATTGTAGCTGCGTTTGTGTTTTACATTACATTTAGTCATTTAGCAGACGCTCTTATCCAGAGCGACTTACAGTAAGTACAGGGACATTCAGGGACAGTAAGTACAGGGACATTCCCCCGAGGCAAGTAGGGTGAAGTGCCTTGCCCAAGGACACAACGTCAGTTGGCATGACCGGGAATCGAACTGGCAGCCTTCGGATTACTAGCCCGATTCCCTCACCGCTCAGCCACCTGACTCCCTTTTACACACGTATCCACAGGGCTAGCTATCTCTTGTTATCCAGCTAAATACAGTAACAGTATGTCGCGTCTTGCATCTTAACACAGGTGGAGATGGGAGCTTAAAACCTGTCAACTGAACAACGTCCATCAGTGGATCATGTGCAGCTGACTACAGTATCACCCAAACTCCAGAAGTACAGCTCTGTGCTAGAAACCGACAGTATTCCCGTCTTGACAGATGGTCTGACATGGATGTCGTCGACAGCCCCGTTACCCTTGTCATCAAGGCACCCAACCAGAAGTACGATGACCAGACCATCAACTGCTTTCTGAACTGGACTGTAGAGAAACTCAAAACCCATCTCTCCAATGTGTACCCCAGTAAACCTGTAAGTGTGCACGTCATCACCCGTGCGGAATTAGTCTAGTGACTTGTTCCTCGTGGAAGCCACAACTAGATTACATTACTCACAGAGTTCTTCTCCTGTGTTAGGGTTGGGTTCTGGTTTTGCGTTTAAACCATGTATGTTTAGGAATGCTGTCAAACAACACGCAGATACGGTAAAGCGGAAATCTACCTGGACGTTGACAAAATTTGTTTTTTTTACAGTGGCCTTTTGTCAACGAATGAAGGCTTTTTATGAGCCTTTCTCTAAATCCTTACTAGAAGTGTATGAATGGCTTTGGTATATTTGTAAACTTGTTAGCACACTGTACACTGGTGAAATACCAAGGAACCATTGAGTAACCTTGGATGCTTAATTAGAGCTTTTATTTGCTTTGATCCAAAGAAAGCAAACAGTGTATGTAAATCAGAGACTACAAGTACACAGTTCTAACTGTACTGCAGCGGTTAAGCGCCAAGGAACGGTCTGTTCTTTAGCAAGACAACGAAAATGTAATCTCAATAACGTTTGATCCCTGGCCCAAGATTCTGTAGATTTGACATCAGGCTGCCAGGGAGTTCGTTTCTTTACTCCCAAATTGCCAAATCTGCGTAGTTGTAGAAGTAATCACTGTAAACAAAGTGATGCTTGGCCCACACAGATTTCTCTGTTAGCGATCTGATTGATCCGTGTTACCATGACACTTCCTGATTATAAGGTTCACCACGTCAGTAGACTGGAAGAGATCTTGCTGTGACGAGGAAAACAAAAGCCTGTTCGCAGTGACCAGCTCTGGTTCCCGTTACCATTGGTTCCTGTTTAAAATATAGGCCAAACAGGGTTACGGTAGGTCAGGCGAAGAACTGACCTGTTACCTTGTCGTTACCTCACTATATGTCTAATACCACTTATCCAATCACCAAGACTGGCTTCTGTCTTGCGGTCTCTACAGACCATTTCCTTCAGGCACATGTTCTAACGTTAAACCATAACGGGGTCTGCAGATTAAGATGCTCAAAGTAGGCTAAGCTTTGTGGAGAGAAGCACCCTCTAATGTGTGTGATCATTTCTCCCGCAGAGCTCCAAAGACCAGAGGCTGGTGTATTCTGGAAAGCTTCTACTGGATCACCTGACACTGAAAGATGTGCTCAGAAAGGTGTGTGTGTGTTCCTGTGTCGCTCTCAAGATCAGAGCCACAAACGTATTCAGCCTGCTGTAATCATCGGGAATATCTATAATAATGTTAGGTTTATGCAATATTGTGTTTCTGTTACCGTCATGTAAATGTACTGCAAAAGCTGATCATCTGTGTGTGATAGTCTTGTTTTTATATTTTAAATCTAGTTGGACCTGTTTCTCGCATTGAATGCTTATCTACTGACGTAATTTAAGTACACACATTATTTTAAGAAATCTTGTCATGTGAAAAGATCTTATTGCACCTGCAGCCAAATGTGCTTGTTTTAATCATAAGCTTACTCATAACAAATATTTATGCACTGCAATTTGATAGGGCATTTGCAGCATGCGCATGCGTCAGTGTAACATGTCTGTTTTTATTACGTGTTCCCTCCCGGGCTCTGGGGACTTCAGCACGATGAGTACCACATGGTTCACCTGGTGTGTGCCTACCGAAGCCCCCCTGGGTCCCCCCAGCGCCCCAGTGGCCCCCGTAACAAGCCCCCCCAGGACTCCCCCTCCAGCAGCACCGTGAGTCATCGTCCCCGCCTCATCTCGTCACATCGCACCACTCATTGCCACTCGTTTCATCATGCGTATTCATTAACACATGTCTGTGGTGATGTTTTAAAAGTACCTTTTCTTCTTGTTCATTCCAGATTAATCAGAGTGCCCGAGGATCCTCCCCCAGCCAGGAGAGCCAATCAGCTTCTACAGGAGAGAGCAGCGACGGTCTAAGACACCGGGCCGGCCCAGCCCCCGGCCCCGCTCCCCCCTACCCCGGCCACCCAGCTTTCATGCCAGGGTAAGTGGTCGATACACAGCAACACTCATCCGGAGCCACTTTCAAATAGTGCATGTAATAAATCCAGAAGACTATCAAGGATCAGAAGTGCTCTGGATGGTTGAGCAGGGGTGGGGAACCCTAGCAGGGTCACCGTTATGTCATATCACTCATCACAACACTTATGTTCATTAAGTGCTCAGTTGCTCTCTCCTTTGCATCGTTCTAGATCATCTCTGATCTGTAATGAAGTCATGCAGGCCTGCCTCTCCTCCCTCCAGAGCCTTTAAACCCCCAGTCTGACAGACCAGGGATCAGGGCCTCAGTGTGTGAGAGCTCATCATGAATGTATCCTATATTGCAGATACATGTGGAGCCATCCAGGCCCTACATCCTACACGCCACCCTACCCCACCTTCAACCCCACCTTCAACCCCATGACCTTACTGTGGTGGCAACAGGTCTATGCCCGGCAGTACCTCATGCACTAGTAAGTCTTTTCATCACAGATTAATACAAGGTTAATGTGGTGAAAATAATGACAAAGCATACGTTGACCTTGTCAGTCAAGTGACTGTCACCTCATCATTCTCCCTCCCTTTACCTCACTTCCTTTCCCTCCCTCCCTCCAGCCAGGCGATGGCTACCTCATCTCACCATCTCAGGCCGACTTCTGATTCGCTGTCGGCCCAGCCCCGCCAATCAGATCCTCCGAACAGGCCTCCCCAGGAGGAGCGAGGCGTGGCCGACCCGGACGTGCAGATGAATGCTCAGGGAGGGGAGATGCTGAACGACGAGGAGCACAACCGTGATTGGCTGGACTGGGTGTACGCGGTGTCGCGCGCCGCCATCCTGCTCAGCGTGGTGTACTTCTACTCCTCCTTCAGCCGCTTCGTCATGGTGATGGGTGCCATGGTGCTGCTCTACCTGTGAGTGGGACCCTTCAGAGGTTCTCTCCCGGATAGGAGTGTTTGTATTCTGTTTTGTCAGGTTGTGAAAGGTTCGCTAATGCTGTCCGTCTCTCTCTCTTTCTGCCCTCCCCTCTTGTCTCCTCCAGGCACCAGGCAGGTTGGTTTCCCTTCAACCTAGAGAACGAGCTGCAGAACCCTGGTGAAGGCCAGCACCAGGACGAGATGGAAGCAGAACTCCACCACGACCTCCAGGAGATGGTACCGCACAACCTCTGACCTTTCACCCGCACTGGTCCAGGGAAACTTCCAGTGGCTGCCTGAGTTCATACCTGCATTAAATTACACAGATTGATGCTTGAAGTTTTTTTTTTTTTTTTTTACAAAGTATGGTTGTTTTGAAATGACTGAGATATGACATACAGTGTAGAGTTATTACCGACAACAGCTGATATTTGTGGTGAATTTAATAGGGAAACATTTCCCCATGACACTAGCCACATGATCAGTAGGCATACATTTAGCAGGGGGGTGGGGGTTGATTTGAACTTACGACCTTGTGATCTACAGTCAAACACGATCATCCCATCCAGTTTAACTTCATCCACGTTCATGTGATCCGCAGGAGCGGGTCATGGATGAGGGCGTGGGGGAGGATGACGGGGAGAGTGGGGAGGAAGGCCCGGAGGATCCCAACGGCCTCATCCACGCGGGCTTCCTCTCCTCCACCTGGTCCTTCATCATCACCTTCTTCATGTCTCTCATCCCTGAGGGGCCTGCCAACGCTGCCAACTGAACCAGGAAGTCCCCTGCAGCGAGACGCAACGCATTGGGGCTGACCAGGGAGGGATATCACACACACTACACACACACACCGAATCACGTTCACTGGAGTCGGGGGGGGGGGGGGGAACACACTGCAGGTGTGTCAGTTTTTCGTCTGAAGTCAACTGTGGGACAGCAGGGCGGGCGAAGCCGCTTTTGTTCGTAGCAGTCCTCTCCTGGCTGTCGATGTAGAATAGGAAATGGCTGTCGCGAATGTGTCCTTGACGATATGGGACAGGTTGACCTGTTTGTAATATAGTTCATGTTTAATACCAACCCATTATGAGAAGATTCCACTCTGTCAGAATAAGTATGTTTTGTCTTTATCTAATACTGTTGAAACTAAATATTAATGGAATATTGAACTTGACAACTAGTTGATATTAAACTAGTTACTTCCATTTAAACACTTCATCCAAGCAGTTTTGAATTAAACAGATTTTAACATCCTTGTGTGTTGTTAGTGAACAACCAGCAGAGATGTAGTTTCTCAATGTATTGCAAACACAGCATCAGTGACCGTAGCAGCCATAAGCTACGCAGTATTAAGCTGCAGTACCTACAATCACACAGTAGAGGACGCTACTTGAACTTCACAGCGGTACATCGAGAAACAGCCAAATGACAGCGTCGTACTAAACCGTTAAAGATTCTAATTCCAATGACGAGCAAATAAAAAAATTGACGAATTTAATTTACCGTCGCATTCAGAATTTCTTTTTAGTTTTACATTTTTGTAAACAACATTACACCGCTGGTATTGGTGACAAAGTCGTCAGGGCAACGCAAGACACAAAAGTTATTTCGACCCGAAAGAATTTCTTGGATTAAGACAGTACCTTAATAATGTAACAGCTTCAGAACACAGAAACAAGTCTGACATTGAAATACTTTTATTGCTTTCCATCGATAGTTACAAAAAAATAGGTTTTGTCCTATACCTTGTCATTGCTGTACCGTAATAACTACTGGAGTAGGCTAGTGAGTTCAGTGTAGTAGCTGGAACTAATCAACACATTGGATGCACACCAGCAAGCAACATTCTGGTAGAGCATATTCACCATGTTTTACACACTGAGTCAATTGTACTGCAATATCATGTGTTCTACAAGTTGTGATACCTTCCTTCCAAGCACACCAATATTACAGATCAAACATCAAATTAACATTTGCAATGAGTCAAAACATTGAGTGGGAAAAAGGCTTCAACAACATTCACGTTAATGTACACAAATGTTGTTCACCTGTGATTTTAAAAGTTAGAATAATTTGGTGAACATTGACATATATTGCATTTAAAAACTATCAATAGAATGACGATTTGTGAAGGGCTTGTGTTGTGTCTGTGACATGAAAACAGTGTCTTGACAGTAAAACTACAGATTATAAATAATGCTGATATTGGTTACATATATATATATATATTTATCGTTTTGTTGTTAGTTTGGTAGATGGTGTGACTTTCACAAAGACATTCAGATCAAGACGGCCATAAATGTCTGACTTCCTGTTTGAACCGGTATAAACAGCAGGTAGGAACTCCCAGAAGTAGACTAGTCTTTGGCGTTTAGATGCCATGATGCGATTACAGTACCTGAACATCAACAATATACATTTATGGTAAAAGTTCAAGCCACGGTGCTGCTTTCACAAGGCACATAAGCTAGTCTCATACCGTAGTTAGCAACACACTGAAATGCCCATTAAAACTATATGACGATTTGACAAACTCAAACCTTTGTTTGACACATAACTCTCAATCCACACATAGCATGGTACTGAACACTGTTGATTATTGCTGCCACAGAACCACGCTAAGCTGATGAGAACTACAGAATACAAAGATACATTTCTTTTGAGTAAAATAGAAGTATTCTGCATAAAAAGACTTTTGTAATACTGTAATCACTGAATTACGGGACGTACAGGTGCAACAGAATTGGTTTGAAGCGGTCCTGAAAGTGACCCCAGTTCACTGATACTTAAAACAATTCCAAACAAGTATAATGTTTTTACTTTTGTATTTTAGCAAAATAGTTGTGATCCTTACAATTAAATAAAACGAATGTACACTATTTGAGACAGGCTTGAGTGTCAACACTGGACCACAGTGACATTTTCAGACATCAAACACTGTCAAACACAACAAAAGCCTGTGTAGGTCTCTAGTTCATACAAACTGACAAAAAAAGCTAAAGTGCTATGGGGACGACCAGACCGGAACTGGATGACCTCGCTTACGGCTCTCTATACCAAACAAACATGTTTAAAACACGTATCCTCGGCTAAAACGACTTGACGCGAGCAGCAATTTTGACGCTGACATTTTGAAACGAACGTCAAGCAGATGGAGTGATTACGGAGCGGTGAAAAGATTTGGCTCAACCGATCTTTCTACCGAAGACCATGTTTGGCCACCTTACACTCTACTGAGATTATGGGTTAGGCATCTGAATGTGTACATTCTGTTGGTTTGTGGCAGTCTAGTGAACCAGGCTTCTGACATACAGCAAAATCAGTTGGCACTGATAAAAGTGACAATCCACCTGAATGGCTTCGATAAAGTGTGCTTCTGTAGCTGGTTTGAAGTGTCTTCATCTGAATATTAAAATAGTTGGGGTTGGGTGGGGGGTGGGGGGGTGGGGGGGGGATCCAGCGAACTCATCTGAATCTAATGAGTCATAAATAAAACAAGAAACGACATGAAATCTAAACAAATACATTTCTTTGAACCGAAACTGAAATGTACACCTTTTCAAAATTAAAGTCTGTTCAAGCGTCCGTAACGATCTGCAGATCCTCATTAGAGAGTGGCCCCTTATTTTGGTATCTGTGGTTGAAGATGAGAAGATGACTCCTGACATTGGGGTTTGAAGCACCCGAAATGGGGGATTTGGGTGGGCAGTGTCACCATGGTCCAATCACAGGCCAGGGATTTCTCAGAATGCAACAGTGGGTTACTGGAGGTCAGAGCTCAGTCGTTGCCTAGAACAGAGACCCTACCCCCTGACGAGCTGCCCAGCTCCAGATCTATCTAGCCAACTGCCCCTCTCTGGGGTAATAAGGAGGGGTGGGAGGGAGGAATGGGGGCAGAGAGAAAGGTGTCGTCTTCCTCCATCACAAGAAGGTCTCTATGGCCGTGTTGCAGCCTCCTGCTGCTTCTGGGTCCAGGTCCACCCTAACACACGCCACCTTCTCCTCGCTGAGGAAGGCAGGGGAGGAGACCGAGAGAAAGGGAGGGAGAGAGAAAAAGAAGAGAGGCATATGGAAGAGAAGGAAGTTAGATAACGTCAAGAAGGAGTGTGACATTTTGTTTTCTTTCTTTTTTGGTGTGTTTGTGTGTGTGAATGGGGTTAGAATGTGTCTGCAGTGGTGTTAAGATGAAGCTAAAGTTAAACTCCAGACTCATTCCCATGCTCTGGGACCACAGCTCTGACAGGGCAGAGGACTGCTGACAGGAGCGCACAGGTGCGAACGCTGCTCCAGCACCCTGGGCTCAGACGTGCCAGCGTGGTTAGAAAGCAGCCTAGCGGACAGCCTCAACACTGGCCAGGTGAACCCACAACAGACTGGCCGAAATAGCAGCATGTCACCTCATCACCTTGTACGTATGTGAATGCACAGTTGAATACAGTTTCTCCTTCATGTTTTGTTTTGGGAGTTGCCAACTCCTGGAGACTCTCTAGAACGGTTCTGTGTCATGGAAGGTCAGTAGACTACTCCTTCACGACCCCTAGGAGGGTCGTCGTTGCTACGCTGGGCAGGTTGGGTGCAGGAAGGGTCGTCATAGCTACCTGTTGCTGGGCAGGTTGGGTACAGGAAGGGTCGTCATAGCTACCTGTTGCTACGCTGGGCAGGTTTGGTACAGGAAGGGTCGTCATAGATACCTGTTGCTATGCTGGGCAGGTTGGGTCGTCATAGCTACCTGTTGCTACGCTTGGCAGGTTGGGTCTTCATAGCTACCTGTTGCTACGCTGGGCAGGTTGGGTCGTCATAGCTACCTTTTGCTACGCTGGACAGGTTGTGTCGTCATAGCTACCTTTTGCTATGCTGGGCAGGTTGGGTCGTCATAGCTACCTTTTGCTACGCTGGGCAGGTTGGGTCGTCATAGCTACCTTTTGCTACGCTGGGCAGGTTGGGTCGTCATAGCTACCTTTTGCTACGCTGGGCAGGTTGGGTGTAGTCGCTGCCAGAAGCTGTTGTTTTCCACGCCACACTTTTGGCCATCTCATCAGAGATGTTAACATTGGGGGGCTCACAACTGCATGCACATGGAGACACACAGACAGACAGACAGACAGACATAACCAGACACAAAACACACACACCGACAGACAAACGTGTCAGTGTGTGAGGTAAAGTCAGGACAGGAGGCGACAGACAGACACATTTCCAGGTAAACAAACAGACTGAAGACAACAGGCACTATTTCTGCCAGGCGCTAATTAGCAGTGACTGTGATCACGACCTGCAGGCCCCACACTGCTGCACCTGAAGGCGAGTGTCTCTCCACAACCCTGCCAGGAGCCCACACCAGATCACCGCAGGTTAGTGATCACAAACCTTCGCGAGCAGTGTTACACGTCGTCCAAACATTTGATCCAGGACCATTTTTTCCCCTTCCACATAACACAGCACGCAGGGTGATGTGTGGGATTTAAAATGGTTGATTCTTAAAAGCCGAGTTACGCTTCAGCTTGGGCCATGCGTTGACTGCGGTTATCTAGAGCTCGTTATGGAGGGAGAGGAAGGGGAAGAGGAGAGGGGAGAGGAGAGGGGAGAGGAGAGGGGAGGAGGGGGGAGAGGAGAGAGGAGGGGGGATAGGAGAGGGGAGAGGAGAGGGGAGAGGAGGGGAGGGGAGAGAGGAGGGGGGAGAGGAGATGGGAGAGGAGGGGGGAGAGGAGAGGGGAGGAGAGGGGAGAGGAGAGGGGAGAGGAGGGGGGAGAGGAGGGGGGAGAGGAGAGGAGGGCCTACTTCAGACACCCACTCCTGCCAGCTCTTCGTTCCCAGGGTAGGTGTGCGCCACTATTCTGTACGATCTGTTCAAGATAGACACGTTAGCAAAACCACAGCTAGCGTGATCCCTACCACCACGAACATCAACAACACACGACTGACGAGCAGGTAGAATGAGTTGCAGTAGAGAAACTTCTACAGAAACAAGAGTAACACTTCAACAGAAAACATTGACACTATGGTTAAAGTACCTAACAGTGATTTATTTAACCATAAAGACATGGGGGGATCAAAATATTACTTTTTTACTTCATCTTCCAGGGGGGTCGGGGGTTGCCGTTGGGGGGGCGCCCCTAACATAATGGTAGGGGAAACACTGGTGTAACTCCTAACTCCACAGGTGTGTGTGTGACTTCCTGTCTCCTATACAGGTGTGTGTGTGACTTCCTGTCTCCTATACAGGTGTGTGTGTGACTTCCTGTCTCCTATACAGGTGTGTGTGGGTGTCAAGGTACAAACCTTCCTGACAGGGACTTGACAGGGATCTTCAGCAGGTTGCTCCCTTCATATTGGAGCTTCAACCCAGGCTCCGCCCCCAACCCAGGCTCCGCCCCCACCGTCAGCAGGGCCACCGCCTCCTGTTGTCACCAGGAACACTCATTACATTTGATTTACATTATCACATTTACTATTCGTTTAACAGACGCTTTTATCCAAAGCGACGCACAAAAAAGTGCATGTAAAAAGTAAGCAATTGAGATGTTATTGTTGCACATTAGTAAACCTTTTTCTTCTTCCTTTGAATAAAAGAGATGTACAAAAAGAGAAATGTTCAGTAGAAGATCAAAGATCTTTAGCCAAATCACAAAGGAACCACAAAATGAAATACCAAAGCACAACAATAACATCTCGACTACAGAAGTTTGCAAATTTCAACTAACGTTGCCATGGTTACTCGCCACAGAGGCCAGAGAAGCCAGTATGACGTTGACAGCAGAGACAGCCTGTTGGCCTTGCTGTGATCCAACTAAGATACTGCTGGTGAAATAATGTCACACTTCTATCCAAAGGCCTTGATCCACAGGGGGGATTTGAACCTGTGACCTGTTGAACTGCAGTCAGTCGCTCTCACTCTGCTATACCCTCCCCGTACAGCTAGGTGGCGCCGTGATCTCATTACCAGTTTCTCTCTCGCCTTCTTCTTCTTGTCGTCTTCTTTCTTCTTCTTGCTTTCGGGCATCAGGTCGTCCAGCCAGCTCAGCTCCCTCTTGGTGAAGAAGAAGTCGAGAAGTTTCCGGATGAAGACCAGAGCCAGCACCTTCAGCAGAACACAGAGTCCCGTCAGGACAAACAAGGAAACAAACCCAAGGCATGCAAAGCTGCTAGGGTTTCAATATTTTTTTAGTGTTTCTAAGTGTGTGAGTGTTTCTGAGTGTGTGTGTTTCTGAGTGTGTGAGTGTTTCTAAGTGTGTGTGTTTCTGAGTGTGTGTGTGTGTGTTTGAGTGTGTGTGTGTGTTTCTGAGTGTGTGAGAGTGTTTCACCATCATAGGGAAGACCACGGCAGCAGACGAGGTCTTGATGACCCAGAGCAGCACCAGGCAGGTGAGCTGGACCAGGGTGAACACGTGGACCTTCCACAGGGGCACGTAACGCAGGTAGATCAGGTCGGGCTGGTGCTTGGCTGGCATGCCAAACAGCTTGATCCGGTCGAAGAACTGGAGGAGGTGGAAGGAGAGGGAGAGAGGGAACCCATGGAGAAGGTGACGGAAGACAGAGATTTAATTAAAGGAAGGAGAAGTAAGGATCACTATCTGTGGCTGTACCTAGTAGGACTCTGTGAATCTAATCTCACCTGGATGCCTTTAAGAGAGGACACTCCCATGTAGAGAAATACCCCATACAGCACTGGCATGGGGATGAACTGGGAGGGGAAGAGAAAGGTATTATAAATATATCCTGTATGCACAGTTTATAGTACTACATAAAAACATCCCTTCACTAAAGTATCACTGTCGTACGACGTAAAACGTCCCTATTTAACGGAGGTTCGGTAAACAGGCCTGGTGTAAACAGGCCTCCCCATGACCTCTGACCTTGAGGGCGGAGGTCATGAACACGGAGCAGCCCATGAGCAGGAAGATCATGAACCCTGTGAAGCGTTGCTCCAGGATCCCCAGGAACTTGGGCTGTTCCCCGGGGGCGGAGCAGCCCGACTCCAGCTTCAGGCTGTTGACGTGGGAGATGGAGAGGACGGTGGCCGCCACGAACCAGGGCAGGCCCATGATGGAGCACACGCCCAGCATCACTGCTACCACCAGCAGGTCCAAGTGGTAGCCACAGCCCTTCTGTACCACGGACAGAGAGAAACGGCACTGATCACAGCTGCCTTTCCAAACTTTTTTTCCCCCCCAAAAAATGTTAACCTTTCTTTTGATTTTTTTTTTGGGGGGGGGGGATTTCATTTTTTCAACTCCCCTCCCCAAAACATCACAAATACTTGTTCTACCTTTCGAACACAACACAAACGTTTCTAGTTTTTTTTTAATCTTATTTTTATTGTACTTTATTTTATTTTTTCAACCTTTCCCTGCCCCTATCCCTGACCTTCAGCTTGTGCTCCTTCCTGTTGACTATGACAGCGGTGATCTGCTGGTCCATGAAGATGAGGATGGTGCACAGCAGCGCAGGCAGTGCCGCCACCAGCAGCGTCCACCAGGGGTTACCCCCCAGCGGGTCGATCAGCCAGCCGCGGTGCTTGGAGGTGGGCTGGAGGGAGGACCGCAATACCCTTCATTTAACACCATCACTTTATATACCTGGACTGCCTCAGAAGATTATATGACAGTTCAAATGTATAAAAGGTGCTAAATTAAGCTGCGACTTCTTGATATGCTTGATTGCTACCTCTAAGATATACCCATGAACTAATAATAATACAAAAAACTGAAATAATAACTGAATAATATTAAAACTGAAAATCATGCGTGCCCCGGTACCTGGGTTTGAATCTGCATGTCTTCCCCCCTCTCTCCTTCTCCCCCTCTCCCCCTCTCTCCCTCTCTCCCTCTCCCCCTCTCTCCCTCTCCCCCTCTCTCCCTCTCTCCCTCTCTCCCTCTCCCCCTCTCCCCCTCTCTCCCTCCCCGAGAATTAAAGCAATACCTCGAAGCGGTCGGGGACGTGGAGTTTGGGAGAAGGGATGCCCATCAGGTAGTCCACCAGCACCATAATCATGATGGTCAGGAACACCGCAAAGTCACTGATGGTGGAGCGTACCTGCATCACCACACCGACCGAAAACAGATTCAGGCAGGAAGACTCAGTAGTCAGTTAGTTAATCTTGTTAACATTTACATTTTACATTTTAGTCATTTAGCAGACGCTCTTATCCAGAGCGACTTACAGTAAGTACAGGGACATTCCCCACGAGGCAAGCAGGGTGAAGTGCCTTGCCCAAGGCCACAACGTCATTTTGAACGGCCGGGAATCGAACTGGCAACCTTCAGATTACTAGCCCGATTCCCTAACCGCTCAGCCACCTGACTCCCTAACACACACCCACACACACACACTTCCACAGGTAGAGGAGGGGCTTGCGGGCGAACGCCACACCTTGGTGGGAAAGTAGTTCTCGGTCTTGAACTGCTTGAGGAAGGAGGAGAGGAGGAAGGTGGTGAAGAAGAGGATGATGGACCAGAACAGCACGTCAGGGATGAAGGGACCACGCTGGCCACAGGCAGGGCCCACAAACTCCCCGTGGAGCAAGTTACACATCTGAGTGAGAGAGGGAGGGGGAGAGAGAGGAGAGAGAGATACAGACAGGGGGATAGAGATAGACAGAGCTGTGGTCAGAGCACATTGTGTGTGTGTGTGTGTGTGTGTGTGTGTGTGTCTCACCGACACATTGAGGCTGCTCCAGGAGATGGAGTTCTGCGTGTGTCCTGTCTGGTTCCACGACTGCAGTGCCTGCTCTGAGGCATTGCTGGGTGGGGCACACTGACACCTGCAACACACACACACATTACACATCGACACCTGCAACACACACACACACACAATCACAGACAACTGTCCCAGACCGCACACACACTCCACATCCCACACACTCCGCGCCGCGACACCAAACACAACCCACGACAGCCGCATTCGCATCCCTGTCACATCCTGAAACACAACCGCCCCTTAAAACTACATCTCCCAGCATCCTCTCTGCTCCCTAACCAGGAACCCACGAGTAGAGGGTGAGGTTGTCCAGGCTGCTGTGCGTGTTGACGGGGAAGTGCTCCCCCAGGTGCACCAGCTTCTCCAGCGCCTCGTAGATGAAGATGAGGCAGATGAGCGAAGCGAAGGCCTCCTCCGTGAAGCGTGTGATGTAGCACACCAGCGAGCTGGCGTCCGTGGCAACCAGGACCAGGCACAGGAAGGCGGTCCACAGGCCGATGCAGGTCCTCAGAGACAGGTAGGACAGGCCGTAGTCACTGGGGGGGGGGGGGGGGGGGGGGGGGGGGCGGCGGCGGCAGGGAGACACAGGGTCAGTGTTGACAGCAGGGTTAGGGTCAGTGTCAGTGTTGAATAGGATCAGTGTTGGGTTAGGGTCAGTGTTGGGTTAGGATCAGTGTTGGGTTAGGGTCAGTGTTGGGTTAGGATCAGTGTTGGTTAGGGTCAGTGTTGGGTTAGGGTCAGGGTCAGGGTCAGTGTTGGGTTAGGATCAGTGTTGGGTTAGGGTCAGTGTTGGGTTAGGGTCAGGGTCAGTGTTGGGTTAGGGTCACTGTTGGGTTAGGGTCAGGGTCAGTGTTGGGTTAGGGTCAGTGTTGGGTTAGGGTCAGTGTTGGGTTAGGGTCAGTGTTGGGTTAGTGTCAGGGTCAGTGTTGGGTTAGGGTCAGTGTTGGGTTAGGGTCAGGGTCAGTGTTGGGTCAGGGTCAGTGTTGGGTCAGGGTCAGTGTTGGGTTAGGGTCAGGGTCAGTGTTGGGTTAGGATCAGTGTTGGGTTAGGGTCAGGGTCAGTGTTGGGTTAGGATCAGTGTTGGGTTAGGGTCAGGGTCAGTGTTGGGTTAGGATCAGTGTTGGGTTAGGGTCGGGGTCAGTGTTGAGTCAGGGTCAGTATTGACAGCAGGACTCACCTGCAGAACTTGAAGAGGATCTTCTCAAAGACCAGGACGGGCCCAGTGCTGCCCAGGATGGTGAGGGGCTGGCCCGCAAACAGAGAGAACGCCACCCCCGTCAGAGACGCCCCGAACAAGGACTCGATGGCACTCTGGAACGAGAGAGGAGAGGAGGAAGGGGAGGAGTGAGAGAGGAGGAGGGGGGGAGGAGGAGGAGGAGGGGTGGGGGAGGAGGATGGGAAGTGGAGTTGGAGACAGAGAGAAAGAGGGTAAACCAGACAGAAAGGGAGAAAGAGATAAACAGACAGAGAAAGAGAGAGAGAGAGAAAGAGACAGAGAGACAGAGAGAGAGACAAATAGGGAGACAGAGATACAGAGAGAGAGACACAGACACTGAAAGACACAGAAAGAGACAGAGAGAGAGACAGAGTGAAGGGTGAGTGAGGGTGAGCCAGACTCACTATGTTTCCCTTGGTTGCCTCCCCCAGCAGCCCCCCGAAGGTGATAACAGGAGACATGCAGGCGCAGTACAGGAACAGCACGGAGGCCAGACACTGCAGGCTGAAGGCGTCACGGATGTCGCTCCAGTAGAACGGAGCCTTGCGCTTCACATCCCGGACCAGGCCTCCGAAGATCCTGACGACGCAACGGGGAAAACCAGTTAGCATCCAGCGAGTTTAACGCAGGTTGTGTCTTCAGATGGTTTTATCCAGGAGACATACAAGGGAGGGGGGGATTTGAACACGTG